>NW_015175993.1:393786-409785 GCF_001447785.1 Gekko japonicus
GGAAAAAATATGTTCCCCCTGGTTTGGGGGGGGGGGGGGATTTCCACTTTGTTTACAGCTCCCTTCGAAATTAAACAGCCTGGTGGTAGTTGTAAAACTACATTTCTCCCTGAAAAGTCAAGATTGTTGTTGCATGCTAGAGGCAAACAAGAGGACTTGAATGTTGAGCATCATGGGAGCTGCTGTGGCAGAGTTTTAACAGGTGAAGTTCACACACATTGAATGAGTTTTGTGTGGGGTCTTGTTTACAATTTATGTCTGTGACGTGACAAGGCAAAGCGCTCCCTACTCATGAGGAACTGCTTCTTGAGAGAGAGTGGCTGTGGACCCCCCCAAGAAACCACAGCCCTGATGCAGGGCGAACTGGAGAGTGTGGAGGTGCTTTTCTTCACTGAGTGTCATTTGGGAAGGTGGCTGCCATTATAGTGAAGAAGAAGGCAGCCGGGAGGAAAAGCAGCTTGTCAGATTTGCATTCAATCCTGTTTTTAGTGGTCCATGCAGAAGTGTTGCATTTAATCGAGGAAGGAAACTGTTTCCTGTTCATTTGTGCTCCCTGGTGTGCGTCAATATA
Organism: Gekko japonicus; assembly: GCF_001447785.1. Taxonomy (NCBI): domain Eukaryota; kingdom Metazoa; phylum Chordata; class Lepidosauria; order Squamata; family Gekkonidae; genus Gekko; species Gekko japonicus. The sequence continues at coordinate 394,358 of NW_015175993.1, forward strand.
TAATTTACAGAGAGAGTGCAGGCGTATTATGTTTGAACATGCATGTTTCCAGTGTGCTAATACTTCACTGTTTGTTGGTGTTCAGATTCTTTTCTGATGGGAGACCCAAATAAGACATTTTGATATCTCCATGCTTGCTCTAGTAGCCACCTGTGTACAGGAGGAGGATTAGCATCATAGATTTACACGGTAGATACTAGTTCATGTACGCACGTACCGTATTGGCCCCTTGATCCACCACTATTAACTGATCCCAGGTGAGATTCTACTCATTAATTGCACTGGGCCGCTGTAATAATCAGGATGCTGAACATGACGGTGGGTTTGTGCTATAACTTCATGCCTGGGAGGCCAGTATCACAGACTGATTGGCTCAGTTAGGAACTCAGATTCTTACAGCAAATGAAATCAATAAATCTTTGTTGGTAAATAATTGCTATTGAATAGAGCTTTAATATAAATTTATGAGTGGTGTTTTATCACAGCTTGGGGCTACAGTGTACCACTGAGTGATGGATTTCAGATAATACTTTACATTCATTACATTAACTTTGTAAGTTATTTAAAGCTTGTGCGCTTAACATTGCTTTTGGCTGGCAATGACCTCCCGGGATTAGACACATCGTACACATTGCTAGTAAAGCTATTGTAGGGTAAGAAACGAAGCATAAGAAATACCCAATAAAAATGTCTTTCAAAGTAGCTAGCGATGTCATTGGAAACACAAAGAAAAGAGCTTGACATGTACAGCCGTGCTGTTGTTTGATTCAGACTTTATTTTGGGAACAGGCAACTTTAATAACGAGCAAAGAATAGTGGACAGGTAAAGTGCTTTCCCGTCAGAGTGAATTTATGGGAGGAATTTTTGCTGCTCCCCCCCCTTTCCCTTGTCCAAAAGGTCATGCTAGAGATATGAGGACTCTGCTCATGTCATCCCTCCATTTTCATTCCGTGTCATCTGACCCTGAGGAGCAGTTTTATGGAGGTACAGGTGGTCTCGGAGGAAAGGTAGCAATAATTGCATCCACTGACTCACCCCAAAAACTTCCTTCTGTGCTTTGATAGGATTCAGTGCCTGGCCACTGCAGTCATTTTCAGAGGCCCTGCTTCGGGTGCCCCCAGCTTCTGAGATTAGGGGGTGGGTAGCAACCCAGGAGAGGGCCTTCTCAGTCATGGCACCAAAGCTCTGGAACTCTCTCCCCAGGGGATTTGTCTGCCCCCTTCTGATGCCATCTTCTGCCACTAGGTGAAGACTTTTTTGTTTCATTTGGCATTCCTTCAGTGATCACTCCTTCCTGACCCATGTTTTAATAGCTGTTTTTATAATTGTATATATTTTAGCTCTTGCCTTTTAAGGATGTGTATCAGGGGGCTGATTTTAATGGTTTCATCATGTGTGTTTTAAATTGTTAGCCGCCTTGGTGGCCCTTGTGAGGGCAGAAAGGTGGGATACAAATTTTGTAAACAAATATTTGTGCAAGATTGTCTAGCTGACATTGGATGATGCCGTTCCATTGACAAGACTAAGTTGTCACAATATATGGTAAGCATCTGGTCAAGGAAACAGATCTTTTCAGATGTGCTTATTTATGTTAGGAGTAAAAATGTCCTGTGGAACAAGGATTTATTTAAACAGCATTGTAGTTCAGCCAAATTCCCTGGGAATAAAATCCATTGATTTTACAGCAGAAGTCTTCTTCTTTTTTTAAAGAGAAATGGTTCCTCTCTTGTCTGTATTTAAACAAACTGAAAGTACAGTTGAGCTAGCAATCTGTGACTAAAACAGTCTGAATCCCCCTGTCGGTAGAAGGGGCAAGTATGAATAAGATACTTCTATTTCAGGATCGGGTGGTATTGAATATATAGTTGACAGGTAGTGTAATCAAATAACTCAGGTATACTTTTGTCTACATGTGACTATTATGATTACTGTCATGCATTTTAGAGTGCACTTGCTAAATGCAGCTGCATTACATGTAGGTGATCAAACTGGGCATCTGCTGTAGAACTTCGTTGATGGAAACAATGGAATTTTAGCAGGTGATTTGACATGGTATTCTGCATCCACACTTTAGTAAATTTGTGCTAGCCTACCTTACAAAGCTGTTATAAATGAGCACTGAAATAATGTTTTGGAGAGAACGGCTTACGGACTTTCCAGCATCATCTCTTCCTCCTGCAACCCCCCCCCCCGAAACCTGACTCCCTGTCTTTAAGGGGATGATACAAAGTAATGTATGTGAACTATTTTGAATAGTTGACTGATGTATGGCTGCTAGAGAGCCAGCATGGTGTAGTGGTTAGAGTATCACACCAGGATTTAGGAGACCCCGATTTGAATCCCCACTATGCCATGGAAACTTATTGGTTGACCTTGGGCCAGTCACTCTGTCAACCTAGCTTAGCTCATAGGGCTCTGAGGATAAAATCGGGACAGGGAGACGGCCCTGTGGGACCCACTGGGGAGAAAGGCAGGGTAGAAATATCTAAATAAACAGGTTTGTGTTTCTGATTATAGGTGTGTGTAAAAACTACATGTCAGTCCATTCAATCTTTGTGCAAGAAACAGTCCTTTTCATTGGCTGTCCCAAGATCACAGCTTCTGTAAACATCCAGTTTTATAAATGTAAGACACTGGCTCATGTCATCCTCCTCCTCCTCCTCCTCCTTCTTCTTCCCATCAAGTCACAGACAATCCAGTAGGGTTTTCAAGGCAAGAGACGTTCAGAGGTGGCCTGCTGTTGCCTGCAACCGTAAATCAGGGCTCTTTTTGTAGCAGGAACTCCTTTGCATATTAGGCCACACACCCCTAATGTAGCCAATCCTCGAAGAGCTTACAGAGCTGTTCTTACAGGGGCTACTGTAAGCTCTTCGAGGATTGGCTACATTAGGGGTGTGTCACTTAATATGCAAATGAGTTCCTGCTACAGAAAGAGCCCTGGGTGTAGTGACCCTGGATTTCCTTGGTGCCTCCCATCCCAATACTAAGCAGGGCCAACACTGCTTAGTTTATGAGATCTGGGGTATCCAGGTCAGGGCAGCTCATGTCTTAGGATTCCAATGTACCCCATGAATCTGACCAGTGGAAAACTGGCGTAGGTCAGTGTAGTGTTCAACACTACACCAATGCACTCAGTTGGCATTGATTCAGAGACTAAATGTATTTATTTATTTATTTTGATTTCTTAACCGCCCTTCCCTGCTTACGTGGGGCTCAGGGCAGTTTACAACAACATAAAATCCAATACAAATTTTAAAACCAGTTTAAAATACAAAAATTCCATACTAAAACATTCAGCATAAGTATTTAAACACTTTAACAAGATGGCATGATTAGCATTCAGATTTTCATGAGGGGGAGGGGAGGGTGCCAGGTAGATGTAGAGGAACCATCACTGGCCTCAACCAAAAGGATATCTATAAGATATTCAGTGCAGTATAAGTAATGTGTTTTGGGTCAGGAGGCGTGGGACCTCAGACAGGTACAAAGCCATAGACTCCACCCTCCAAACCAACCATTCCCTTCTGGGGAACCATCGTTGCCAATCTCCAGGTGAGGGCTGGAGAACACTCAAAATTACAACTATTCTTTAGATAGCAGAGATCAATTCCTCTGGAGAAAATGGTGGACTCAGTGTCATTATACCCTGTTGAGGTCGCCACAGCAAATTGACACTGAGTGTCCAAGGCTGGGGCATCTGCCCAGAGCCTCTTTCTAGAGGCCGTTGTATTTATTTCCACAACGGGCCTTTTTCCTAGTATGCTATAATGTGTTTAAAACAAATATATTACTTAAGAGATCAGTGTTATGAATTTTAACTTAAAATGTCAGTAGTCATACGTATTGTGATGGTATGAGAGTATGTCCAAATATTTTTTGTTTATTACAGAATTTGTTTTTTATGCACAACTCTCTCCCCCCCCCTTACCGTTCAGTTGGAAAAAATTAAGTTTTGGTATGGTAACGGTTTGCAATTTTATCTCAAATATTGAGTATACTTTCAAATTTTCTTACAGAAAGCAAAGATATTTATAATTTAAGTATTCCAAATAGTACCATTCTGTATGATAATGGAATGATAAAGAATGCATTCTATGTTGTTAAATCAGGAAATGAACCTTTGGTTTGATCAGAAAGTAAGTGTTGGATATTTGGGTAGATTTCAATTTTTCACAGAATTTCAGTTTAGGTGTCTGTGGAAAAGGCATTTTCTCCCCCCTTGGCTTCAAATTTCAAGAAATTTTACATCTCTATTAATAATCGAGACTTTGCAGTATGGCTGTAAAGCCACTCTTTCAAAATATTCAGATATAAATAGAGGCTTCTGTTCTAATGGTTCTCATTGGAGTACAACAGGGGTCCACAGCAGAAAGCCCTGTCAGGCCCCTCGTTGGCCTCCCTTTTCCTCTGCCAGACATCTCTGGTCAAGTGCAATACAACTATAGCATCTTGGCTGGTTGCCTCCTGTGATTCCTGAATGGCTTCCATGGCAATATTCTCTGAAACAAAATGTTGTTCCTCTGAGAGGAACCCTTGTGCTAAATATTAGGTTGCTCTTTTTCCCCTACCAGTTTCTCCCAAACCAATTAAAATGGGTATAAGACTCCAGACTCCTGGGAAGAAAGGACATGCTGTTTATGAGGACAGTTTGGAGACAAGTTATCTGAATCTGCAATATTTGTACACCATCTCTTTACATTCTAGGTGCTGTCTGACTGTGACACATAAAAAACCTGCATCAAAGCTGATAAATACTAAAATCATTGAAACCACAACTATAAAATCACACTAGCAGCAATAAAAACATAGTAATCGACACTAAAATGATCAAACTGCAATGACCATAGTTAACCCCCACACACAGAGAGAATAATGTAGTAAGAATGCATATAGGAGTTTAAACAACCCGGGACCAATTTAGGCAAGGCAGGATAGAAACATCAACAACTGCGATAAACTGTTCGGCAGCACAGGAAATCTAAAATCAACCAAAGGCCTGGAAAGAGATAATTGTTTTCACCTGGCTCTAGAAGTGCAGAAGGGGAGCACCAGGTACGAGGAGGGCATGCTACGGTTTAGGCATCGCAACAGAGAAGCCCTGTTTTTCTGATATCCCCCTTGCTTGTCTCGGAAGGAACAATCACTGTGATATATAGGCTACTATACTTTATTTGGTAAAACTACATCTGAATTTCACAATTATTATTAACATAGAGAAATAGCAATAACAAAATAATCTTATATCACCATTTTCAACAGGGCTCATCTTTACGTTATTATAAAACAATATAATATAAAACAAGAGGAATAACTAGTTGTAGACCCGTTTCGTGTTACAACTTCTTCAGAAGTTTTCATTCTTCATTAATTATCTTCCTCTTGTTGCTCTGTGGTTATCTTCCTATTGTAGCAATTTAGCTTTTACATAAGGAGCAAGCCAGTTCCTATTGACAAGCAAGTACAAAACTTTCTGTTCTGTTGCTAGCAAAACGCTCTCCCAAAGTGCAGGCAACTGAACCTTCATGAAGGAACCTCCTATAGTTGTAATTAAACTCTTATATTAGGAGCAAGCCTTTTCTGTCTCAGAAGGTAGTCATGCACACAGCAGGATCTCTGTCGACCCTGCGGGGCACGTCTAGAAGGGAGGAGGTGCTTCTTCATGTACCCTGGTCTCAGACTGTTGGAGGCTTTGTGGGCGGGCAGGCATTCTGCTCCCACACATGCCCATTTCGCAAATACAAGTAATGTCCCAGAATTGTTTCAGGGAATGTTGACGCGTCTTTGTTTTATGTTCTTGTTATAAGGATAGCCAAGCTAAGGCCGGCAACCAGCAAGAAGGCTAGGAGCAGGAACATTGGGGGGGGGGGCACTGCAGGTGTGATGATATCACTTCCAGGAAAAATTGAAGTTTTTACCATAGAGTTTCCAGCGGTTCCTAGAGCTAACCATCATCATTTCTGGGTTTTCCCCAGAAGTGACATTGTCACACAGGTGACAGTACTAGGCTTTTAAAATCCTCACCACCACCACCCTGCCCAGGGACTTGGCAGTCCTGTGTTTTTGTAGAGATAATTGAAGCATGTGACCTTTTCTGCTGAAGCGTTATAAAAAAGTCTCTTGTGTTATTAAGAAAACAACTATTGTTGTGGGGGTGGGGGAATATTTTCACATGTATAATATGTGAAGGGATAGAGGAGGAAGGTCATATTAGTCTGTGCAGCAGCATTGGCTGCAAAACTTAACCTTATAGAATGTACTGCTTTTGTGTGAGTGACTTACACAACTTTAACTCTCCCCTCCCTTCTTCAACAGGGTATGCTGCTAAAGCGAAGTGGCAAGTCATTGAATAAAGAGTGGAAAAAGAAATACGTTACTCTCTGTGATAATGGTGTGCTGACCTATCATCCGAGTTTGCACGTAAGTATACTGCATTTCCCTTTTATCAAATGGTGGTATGAGGCCATAAACGAACATATCAAATGGGGTTGTGAGTCATAATCCAGTTCAGCAAAACAGAAGTCTAATTAATTAACCATCTGGGGGGGGGGTCGATGTTGATGGCATAGGAAGGAAAACAAGGTGAAGTCAGATGCACAGCTATGCCAGAGCACTTGCTAGATAAGGACAGTGCCAGATGCTAGAGTGGAGGGCTCTCTTGTCCAGCTCTGCCTTGGCTGCCTCTTACCTTATTTGTGGGTGCAAACTGTCACCTGAAGAGTGGCATCACAATTGGCTTATCAGGAAGCCAGGTCCATCCTTTTCCCCCTTCCTTTAAAGACGGGAAGAATGTATGAAGTTCTGGATTTGGTAACAAACATTCTGGTTATTATTCTGAATGAGAATGCAAAGATTACAGGCCATTCAACAGCATCTATTGGATGTACGGTATATAAAATATTTATATCCCGCCTTTATCTCTTCAGACTCAAGGCAAGAACACAAAATGTAATAGTCCAAGTAACAAGATTTTAAAATGCACAGAATTATAAAGAACGCAGCCAAATCTGCCAAAAAAAAAGGTTTGCTCTCCACCAAATGCATTCTGGAATAAAACTGTCCTCCACACCTTCCTTAATGTAGTGCACTCACTCTTGTAGGCCGTTCCAGAGGACTGGATTTGCTATGGAACAAGCCTGTGACCTGTCTGTTGCTGTAAGGACAAGCGTAAGGGAGGGCACCAAGGCTGAGGAATGTAGCCAGCCCACGGGGGTATGCAGTTTGATAAGTGTGAGGGTGGAAGGCCATGGAGAGTTTTAAACATAATAACCAACACTTGGAACTGGGCCCAGAAGCAAATAGGCAACCAGTGTAGTTGATACAGTGCTGGAGTGATAGGTTTCAAGTGGCCGACCCCACGTTCCTGCTGCATTCTGTACCTACGGAATCTGTACTTGTGGCAGCCCCATGTACCGTACATTACAGAAATCTTATCAGAAGGTAACTGTAGTGTAGCTCAGCATAGCCTTGCCTGCAGAGTCCAGAGAAAGGGACAGCTTATGAACTCGATAGAACTGAAAGAAGGCACTCCGAGCAACAGTGGCAACCTGCCTGCTATCAACAAGGCCAGCAAGTTAGTTTGGTGTAGTGGTTAGAGTATAGGGATCGGATCTGGGAGACCCAAGTTCGAATCCCCACTCTGCCATGGAAGATAGCCGAGGAGCTTGGGCCAGTCATGCACTCTCGGCCTAACCCACCACGTGGTTGTAGTGAGGATAAAATGAAGGAGAGGATGATGTAGGCTGCTTTGGGTTCCCATAGGGGAGAAAGGCTGGGTATAAATTAAGCAAATGATGATAACAAACAACTTATTAAAGAGAGCTTAACTCCATTGAAGCCTGGCAGATCAACACTGGATAAACAATGCTTTTCGGCAGTATCAATTGGAAGATGATTTATTGTCTGGCGTTGTCACAGTAAGAGCAGTCCTGATTCGGTTGCTGTTGTGGTTCTGGATCCAGTGCAGAACGCATTCCGTCTTTTTTGCATTAGCCATTGGCAAAGACTTCCAGTTAAAAATGGCAGACAAACTCTTCATGCGGAAATGCCATTAATAAACGAAAACAACTCTTACCAAGCAGGAGTTTTCCCTCCTATAGATAAGCAGCTCCGTTGGAGAAAGGTCCTTGTCAGCAGAACTGAAATTGTGATGCTGAGCCATCGTGCCTCCCACTAATTCTTCCAAAATGATATGCATTTTTAATCATTGGTTTATTTTTAGTTATTTGCTCTGATTTAATCAGAGCTTTATTTCAAAATACGTTGTTTTTTAAAAAAAGATATCTATTCGAAGCAGGACTTTTAGAGAGTTGGGAAGGAAGCATGCTGTTTTACAAAATTCGGTCCACACGTTGACCTTTCTTAGTACCTCTTCAGTAGAAGGTTGGGAAGAATGGCAAATTCTTTTGCTTTTATTATGTTTTACGTGGGCTCTGCCCCTTGTAAGCCGTCCTGAGTCCGTTCGTGGGGAGGGCGGGGTAAAAATGTCAAAAATAAATAAAATACTTGTATAAAGGAATGGATGCAATGAACATGAAATTGAGCAAACTTCAGAGGACTGCGGAAGACAGGAAGGCCTGCCGTGATCTGGTCCATGGGGTCGCGAAGAGTCGGAGTTGACTGTGCGACTGAACAACAGCAAAATAAAGGAATGGACCATACAGTCAAGTTTCCCCCTGCAAGAAGATGTCAAGCTCATTCATGTAAATCCTAAACTACGGAACTGCTCCAAATGTGGAACTTGCTAGAATTAGGAACAAGATGATCCAACAAATTCAAGTATACTTTGTGTTGTAAAAATTCCTAGTGCTACTGGTAGAAATATTAATAGTCTGCCAGCATTGTTTTCTTCTCACATATTATATACTGAGCATAGATTTTTTTTAAACTTAGTCGTGCAGTGAGGTGTAGAACCACATGGCTGTAGAGTTTCATGTACAACCTGCCAACTTGAAAGTATAAATGTTATAATTGCTTTTTTATTCTCCCCTTTAAATAGGGGGGGAGTGAACAAAAGCATTGCTCTTAAGTCAGGCAAAAAAAAAATCATGACAAGCAACAAGGCTAGTGGAATGTTCCTTAAAGTTTGTTACTCTTTAAGTTATTCTGTCAAAATAGCCATTTTCCACTAAATATTTAGACTGTTTGTTCAGATATTTGCCATTAGTCATCACCCTTTTGGAACGTTTCCCTCATTTTATAGCAATATAAATATTAGGAATCCTTAGCTCACTCAATGGCTTTCTGTTAGGGGAAGGATACAGCAAAAAATGATGGCCGTTATATAACTTTGCATGTATTGAAGACGGAATCCAAATTGCTCCTGCCTGATGAAAAGCATAAAATATTTGTGGGGGGGGGTACAATATTTTCTTCCAGCAACAGCTCCTGCCACCTTTAACCTCTGCTTTAGAGGAGCCCTGACCTGACCGTGGGGGATGTCAAAGGCTGCCATTGGAAGGAGAGAGCTAAAAGGCCCCCCCCCGCATATGGGGAGCATCTGTGCATGCCATTCTCAATCCCAGATTCTTGGTATTTAAATAAAAATACTAGCTATTCAAAATAAATGACGTGTCCGTTAAAAATGAGTAGAGGGGTTTTTTTTTAATTGCTTAACAAATATTTTATGTTTCATGTCTGGGAGTTAAGCATTAATGCAGTTTTCAAAATGTCCAGGATCAGGTTATCACTAATTAGTTGGATACATAGATTTTCAATTTTTAAATTTGGAAAATGCTTGATTCCATGCTAAACAATACATAATTCTCCTTATTTCCATGCCTTGGCAAAACCTCTGGATCGCTGGGAGCTTTTTCTGGAAAGCAAAACATAATTTTATTTTTAAAAAAAGATTCTCCGCAGACTATAGTACCGAGCATCTAAGAGCACTCTGTGTAATTGCGTGGCTACATCCAGTAGTGTTTTATAAATACGTGTTTTTGGCTAGGCTTGTGACATGACCGTGGGTTTTCCTGAGGTCTTTTTTTTCATAGGAGAAGGTAATCTCTTTCTTCAGGTGTGCCTGTGGCCCCAGTGGAAACCAATCAAGGTGCGATTTATGTTCATTAAGTGCTTGTCAAAACTGAAAAATTTTCTAATCAACAGCAATCTAACTGTATCCCCTCCAATGGCTGGGAGTGTCGCCTCGGCAGCATCGGCTACTTGCCTGTTACAACTCTAGGCTAGAAATCCGCTGATGATTACATTAGGCTAAGCTGCGAAGTAAATGAACCGTGTCTTATTTAGGTGCAACTAGCTTCAGTGCAGTCCTGCCCTGCAGGGCACTTTATAGCATTTTATGGCTTTAAAATTAGTGTAGCTTCCCATTTGCTGCAGGGTGCTCCGTGTTATGCCTTTGAACGCCATAAGCAAAGGGAAGGGGGGGGGTTTGGGGGCCCCTCCCCATTTTTTCTCCCCCTCTGCATTTTAGCAGTTTTGTTTTGCATCTTTTCCAGACGGCATTTCGCAATAAAAAATGTCTGACTGCTTTGTATACACACACACACACACACACACAAAAGTAGATGCATCAGCATTTGTCAGTCAGTAGATAAGGTTTTCCAAACAAAGGTTGGCAGTGAACAATAGACTTACAAGTTTTTACCCATATCTCAAAATACCACCGAATGTTTCCTCAATAACAATTGCATTCCGAATGAAAATCTCGGCTCTAGCGATAGCAGCTTTGGCTGTACATTTCTATAATGTCTGATTCGTGTAAATTGCGAATACAATTTAAATATACAGAGACCCAGTTATATTCTTTAGTGACAGGGAAATAAAACTGCAGTCTCTTGTACAGAGGCTCCATTAATCTCTTAGAACTATGATGAGCATATTAAACAAACAAAATTAAAAAGTACATTAAACTTAGCCCTCCCTGCTTCCGCAGAAATAGATATTGCTAATTATCAGAACTGTAAGACGATGGTTTGTCTTGTTTCATTTAAACTGTTTGAGATGAGAAGATTTGGAATGGTGATAATGTGCTGGCAGATCCTCAAACTTGGCTGTTTTTTTAAAAAGTGTAGTTAACATTTGAATTAGTTACTGTGCATTTGTAACAACTCCTGTGGGTCTATCTAAGGTGAAATAGATGTGTTGGTGGGAAGGACTACGTGAAGGACATTGGCTGGAATTGTTAAGAGTTGTTACATCATCTAGTTCCGTCCTTGCGTCCTTTTTCATTGAGGTTTTTCTTCAAATCAAAACAAAATGAAAGCAGAGAAAATAGTTAGCTTTGTGTGGTTTCAACACTGTCCAGCAGGGCACAGTATGAAACAATGTAAGGTAAACAGTTTGCATGCCAGACCTGCTTAAAAGGAAATCCATCCCGCTTTTCTTATAAGACATTTGGGCGTAAGGATCCCTCCCTATGTTTTGTGGGTTTGCATGCTTTGCTAGTCTGCAGCACCTGCATAAGGCTCCGTCAATCAGTATTTTAGCATTTTTTAATCTACTCTGCACCAAGAAGACATGCCCTGCGGTATGGTTTTATTCAGAAAAAAATTACCAGTGAACTTACGGTACTAAGCAGTACTAATATAGTAATCTTTAAAAAATAAACTGAGTGCATTCCAAATCCTTGGAAATTTGTCTTTCATGCATAGGAAAGATGTGTGGCTTTGAATAAGCGTTGCAAGGTGTGCTCTCCTTATTTCGCTTCCCTGGAATGGCAAAGAATCCCTAGCTTTTGCTTGTGGGTGCTTTTCCTTTCCTTCAATTCTGGGGAAGAGAGCATCGTCACCTTCCTGTGGAACTGAAGGAAATCTCTCTGCGTCCATTGCCTGTGGGGAAGAAGCAAATGCCCTCCCTGGCTGATTGGTTGCTTTTACATGCATATCCTGCTTTTCTTCCACTGTATACCTTAGGTGGATTCAGCATTGGCCAGACCCAGATTTGCTTAGCTTCAGCAAGGTAATTGTGCATCGTCCCCTCCAGCCATACCGTGGGGCCCATAGTTATGACAGTTTTGCTGCAAAAGAGGAAGAAGAAGAAATAGAAGCCTTGCTTGATTCCTTCGGCTCCTTCTCCAGTCTTGCCATCCCTATCATTCTTGCCTGCCATGCAAGAAAGGAGCCTGCTTGGTTTTCTGTTATAAATTGGCAAGCCGGATGAGATGCATCCTCGTCAGCAGATTTTGGAAACCGTCCAATTGTAGGAGTTGTTCTCAAACAGGGTAAACGGTAATCAAAGCTTGCCATATTTAAACATGTAGGTTGTCATCAGGTCCATTGTGAGCTAGTGTGAGCAGTTCTTAGGAGATTAAACAAGGAGTGACAGTCAAGGGGCAGGCACCAGAAACGTGAGTGTCCCAAGTAGCATAGTGGCATGTGACTGTATTGAATTCCGTTCCTTGTTAATTTTTGGTGCTGTGTAAAGGAAACGCTTAGGTGTCCATTTTGCTTAAGAGGGGAGAGAGATTCAATAATTTGTGCTTCTTGCCCACCATAAGGAGAGCATCGAGCTCCAGCGAGCTGTTCAGTGAGAGATCATCTTGAGGCCTCTCTTCTTTGGATTTCTTACTTCGAGTGTAGGATGGCTTTATTCAAGAAGTTCGAGGAATGCAGAACCAAAATGGCTCAAAATGATGAGCACAAACCGTGCCTTTTATGTCTCGGTGAAGGGCATAATATCACCTCATGCCCAGCCTGTTGCCGCCTCACACTGAAGGCCAGAGAGGGGAGGGCGGCTAGGCTCAAAGCAGCCTTGTGGGAGAAAGCATTGGGTGCCCCAGAACCAACCACAGAAAAGCAGGTCCTTTCAGACAAACATATGCGAGCACTGTCAGTGGCCTCGGTACTACCTCCCTCAGCATCAGATTTGGCAGAAAAATTGGCCACGACACAATTGGTATCAGAGCTGCTGTCAAAAAAAATCAAAGAAAAAGACCAAACATATTCAACACATCATGCCTCACTGATCACCTTGACACCAAACATTGATGTCTCCCCAATATCAACAGAATTCACCCAGTTGGCATCATCTATGCACCTCTCTCAGCAGCAGTCCATTGACACCGATGGAATGGGCTCAATGTCGCCTCGGCATCAACCATTGCCAATTCCTTTCAACGTCAAACTGTCGCCACACCCAAGGATACTGTCACCATTGGGGCATGTATGCCACCAATCAAGATCATCCAATGATGAAGTATACGAGGTCCCACCTGCTCAACTACAAGCATCTTCTACCCAGGGAGAGTCTCACCCTAATCCCTGGTTCCCTTTCCCCATGATGTTTCCCCCACAATGGGGAGGTTGGTATCCTCAGCAGCACCAGTTCCCGGGTTTCCCGCATCAGCTACCTTCTCAGCAACCCATGGGTAAGAGTGGGAGGCAAGCAGCTAAGCAACACTTCATGATTGACACCATCTCTCAACTCTGTAATTCAGATGAAGGAAAGGATTGATATTGGGGTCAGAAGTGGGAAGGCACCTCTATGCCTTCACCAGACAACACCGTATCCTTGGCTAAGAAGTTTTTAACTAATAGGTTTCAATTAGCCAAGAACATTAAAAAACTGCTGGGTTATACGGCATCGACCACAGTGTTGACCCCCCCATGCTAGACTCTACCTAAGACCTCTCCAAAACTGGTTTGTGCGTTCATTCAGTCCAATAACACACTCACACTAGAGAAGGCTCTCTAGGATAACCCTTAGGTCCATCAACTGGTGGACTAATTTATCACATCTTCAAAAAGGAGTCCCTCTAGGAACACATTCGCATGATGCTCTGGATTTTACAGATGACTCTCCAACAGGCTGGTGGGGGGCACATTGTGGCATTCACAAAGTTAGGGGACCATAGTCACAAACCAAATCAAGGCTTCACATAAACATGTCAGAACTCAGAGCTATTAGATAGGCTCTTGCTTCTTTTACAAAACTTCTGCATGGACATCAGGTCCTTCTGGTTACAGACAACACAACAGCAAATTTTTATTTTAACAACCAAAGGGACACAAGCTCGACGCGCCTCTGCTGAAAGGCTTCCCTAATTACCCCTACCTGGGTAAGTTGATACAGAGGGCAGTGGCGATACAGCTTCAGAGCTTTTTGAATGATGCTTCCATCCTTGATCCCTTCCAGTCCGGCTTTCGCCCGGGTCATGGGACAGAGACGGCTCTGGTCGCCCTTACAGATGATCTCTGGAGTCATCTGGATCAAGGCGAAGTGGCGGTGCTGTTTTTGCTGGACCTGTTGGCCACGTTCGACACGGTCGACCATCAGCTACTGGCCCATCGCCTTGCCGGCACTGGAATACAGGGGCTTGCCTTGCAATGGCTCGTCTCCTTCCTCCAAGGCCGGGGGAGGAGCTGGGGGAACAGCTTTCCCGACGGCACCCACTTGACTGTGGAGTGCCTCGGGGCTGTGGTGACCCCGAAGTTGTTCAACATCTACATGCGCCCCCTTGCCCAGATTGCACAGAGACATGGGCTGGGGTGTCACCAGTATTCTGATACAAAAAAATCTGGACACACACGACCCAATCAGTTAAACAAGTATAAAGCCAACAGTCGTGATAGTCTGACCCACAATCAAACAGTCATAAGACTTATAAAGAATGCTGTTTATGTATTGCAATCTAAAGCACTACAACATGATACACAACTCAATAGAAAATCCTTGAACCAAGGTACATAATCACATAATCAACGTCATCTCCGGATTACATAACAACGTTTCAAAAAAAAATAATGGATCTTCTTCAGGAGATATTATAGTGGTGCCAAAGCTCTCAGTTTCATAAATGTTAGACAACAAGTCTTAAGAATATTAAATTCAGATAGGACGCTGATCTCAATTAACATTCAAGCTCAAAATATGCTGCTATGTTTCTACTGGATCCTGGGCGTCTCCCGTTGAATCCCCTAGACACAGGGAGATGAGGGGTCACTGGCCAACAAAAGCAGCCAGAAAACAGACGCCCAGAGAAAGGCACTCAGACTCTGAGAGGGAACAGTCACCAGAACCTGACATGTCTCATAGGGAGGAAGGGGAGTTACTTTCTGATGAGGAAGTGGAAGATATTAGTCTTCCACAGCCAGCCTCACGCTTGTTTAAAGCAGAGGACTTTCAGTATGTTCTTTCTAAGTGTCTCTCAGCCCTAGATTTGTATGACCCTGTTCCACAGGATGAAATGGTCTATCCTGGCATTAATCCTAGGAATACGACCAAGGGCAACAGACAAGCCCCGGGGTTTGTTAAAAAATTGTATGATTTACCATCTTTCACTAACAAGATGTTACAGGTTCCTTTGGTCGATGCTCCAATAGCAGCGCTCCAGTCCTTTGGTCTCCTTTCAGAAGATGGGTACGATTCAGTGAGGGACAACCTGGACAAAAAGATAGACATTGCCCTTAAGAGATCACATGAGACCATTGCTATGGCCATCAAAGCGTCCTCTACAGCTTCTATCGCCAACAGA
>NW_015175993.1:412476-412652 GCF_001447785.1 Gekko japonicus
GACCCTTGGCACTTACCGTGAGGAGTCCTTCTACTCTGAGGTAAGGAGGACATCTTGCCCCACCCGAGTAGGTTTTTTCTCTATTTCTATGATTGTGTCTGAACTCTCTGAGTGTGGCTTTTATCTACTGTTTATGTATATAGTTCTTTCAGGGATCCGTGATCCTCACACTCATT
>NW_015175993.1:413002-413644 GCF_001447785.1 Gekko japonicus
GAGAAAGATTGAAGGTCAAAGAAGACGGGGACGGCAAAGGATGAGATGGTTAGACAGTGTCATAGATGCAACGAACATGAAATTGAGCCAACTTCAGAGGACGGTGGAAGACAGGAAGGCCTGGCGTGATCTGGTCCATGGGGTCGCCAAGAGTCGGACTCGACTGTGCGACTGAACAACAACAATTGTGAGTCTTGTATAATGAGGAGACGCCTACTGTATGAGGGATTTTACTTTAGACCACGTTGGAGAAAAGAGAGAAATATAAGAGGAAAGGAGTAGGAGAAAAAGAGGGAGAGATTAGAGAAGAAGCAGTTGATGGTAGGATTGGTTTGGAGGAGCGTAATCTTGCATAAGAACATGAGTGATGAAAGGAAGCCATTTCTGAGTGAAGTTTGTTTTTCTGGGGTAGATATCTGATTGGAGTAGGCGATCTGTGATTTTCTCTATTAATAGATGATCCCAGATCTTTAAAAGTCCCAATCAGCACCTTGAATTGAACTAGGATATATTTTTTGTTTTACAGTATGTTTTTCACACTCTATCAGCATATTTTGAGCAAGGCAGTTGGATCTAGGCATACACATTCCCCACCTCCCCATATTTTCTTCCCTTTATTTTAAAGTGAGCTAGTGTAATGTA
>NW_015175993.1:413807-436614 GCF_001447785.1 Gekko japonicus
TTCGGCTTTGAAACGGAGATGAGCACCGCAACCCTAGAGTCAGGTTCGACTGGCTTTCGAGCAAGGGAACCTTTACCTTTTTATGTTTTTCACACTCTATCTGCATATTTTGAGCAAGGCAGTTGAATCTAGGCATACAGATTCCCCACCTCCCCATATTTTCTTCCCTTTATTTTAAAGTGAGCTAGTGTGATGTAGTGGTTTGGGCATCAGCGGAAACCCCGGTTTTAATCCCTCTTCTGCTGTAAAGCTGTCCAGGTGACCCTGGTGGCCCATGACTCTCTCTCTCTGTCAGGCTCAGCTACCTCACAGGGCTATAGTGGGGATGAAATGGAGGGGGGAAGAAGGCCGTACACCCTCTTGAGCTCCCTGGAAGAAGGAGCATAACTGGAGAGATAGATTATTATAATACTGAAGTACTGAAAGATATTCAACCAAACAGGCAGGACAGCAACATAACTGGAGAGATAAATTATTATTATAAAACTGAAGTACTGAAAGATATTCAACCAAACAGCATGGTTTAGTGATCAAGAGCAGCGAACTCTAATCTGGAGAACCAGGTTTGATTCCCCACTCCTCCTCCACATGAAGCCTGCTGGGTGACCTTGGGCCAGTCACAGTTCTCTCAGAACTCTCAGCCCCAACTACCTCACAAAGTGCCTATTGTGGGAAGAGGAAGGGTAGGTGATCGTAAGCCACTCTGAGACTCCTTAAGGTAGAGAATGCAGTGTATAAAAGCCTACTTTCCGTCTTTAAAACAGTAGTCTCTAACTCTGATTTGCAGCTTAAATTGGTCTGAGATGTGTGACAACTTTCTCGTGGCGTAGTTCCGATAAGCGCAAGGCTCTTTCAACATGTATTGTAATGCTTGCAGGCAGTGATCATTTGTGTAGTGAAATTAACACCTCAGCACCCCTGTGTGCACGCTCACACACACCAAATGCCAAGGGTGTCCTCAGGAAGGCAGGCAACGGCAGTTGAGAGAGTGAGTGGATTTTAGGGATTTATTGATTGATTAATGTGTTTTTGAGTTTAACTTCAAGTGCCACACTGCCCACAGCTGACTAAGATGAAGTTGCCAGTTTCTGTGAACCACAAGTAATTCCACATGCAGTATTTGGCCGGAGCCAGAGACTGCCTGCAGATCTCAGGTTAGGAGAGATTTACATAGATGTTCAGCAGAAATAAAAAGGTATTTTCCACCCACTAGGCTACTTGTTAGCTAATTGTTCAAAGCCAGTTGGAGCCTCTGCTGCGTATGGTTATTTCTGTCAGAACCCGTTTGGTGCGCTGAAGCCCCGGCGGCTTTTGTCTGCCCCCATGTAGACATCCTGGCTGCCCAAATCCCTTGCAAACAGTTCCCCCAGAAGGTGGTAGCCGTGTTAAGCTGTGCTTCTATCAGCAAGCTGGGAGCTCTGGGCCTCTGACACAGCCCTCGGATTGCTAGCATGTTTCTCTCATTGCACCTCATTTGCATCTGGGGCATCAATTAGCATGTTTGTTGAGGCTAATTGAATGAAACTCAATCATAGCTCTTAATTGCTTGACTATGTGAAAAGAAATCACATTAATGCAGCTAATTAAGTGTATGGCAATAGATGCAACATAATTAGGAGTGAAATGTAAAAAACAAGCGGTAGCAAAAGGTGCGAGAGCCGAGGGGTGCAGGAGATTCGGGAGGCTCAGCCATCTTGTTGTTGACACGTTTGGGGAAGGGGCCCCCCAGCTTGCACGAGGTTTTTGTTCCCCGACACCGCTGAATTACGAACACAGAAAGCTCAAGATGGAAAATGTAAATGGGTTTGCAATTACTACTTTTTCAAGCTGTTGAGGGGCCGAAGATCGCACTTCTGGGGTGGGCCACTGTTGAGTGGGCTCCGGGGACTTGTTAAGTGCTGTTTAAAAGTACTTGGCTTTGAATTACCCTCAAAGCTTGTTAAAGGTCCCCCCCCCTCTTTTTTTTTCTGAGATCAGCATTTTCTACAACTAACATCTAGGGAAGTTTTTTTCTTCTTCTTCCCCGTAGCATTTGCATATCAAAATCAGTCTCTCTGTCTTCTTGTTAACAAAGCATATTACAGATGATCACGTTATCTTCATCCTTTTCTGGTGTGATCATACCATCAATCACTGTTCTTCTGAACCTGCAACATCTACAATGCCAGCTTTTATTTCTCCAGGATAGCAAGATCTGATAAGGGAATGTGTGCTGAGGTCCTGCTAGAGGGGAATTCATTTATTTATGTGCTCGATTTATATATCACACTTCTCATTTTTTAAAAAGTCCCCAAAGCAGTTTACAGCCCTGTTAGAATACGGTTTAAAAACACACACACCAAAAGAAGGAGCATAAATGATTGGCAGAAGATAAAAGCAAACCAAATCCAGCAACCGAACAGGGACAAAGTAAGGAAGGGCAGTAAGAATAAATAGTTTGATCAACATAAAATAACAACAAACAGAGCTCCCGGAAGATACTAGGGCCCTGTGGGACCTCTTACCGTTCCGCAGGGCCTGTAAGACAGAGCTCTTCCACCAGGCCTTTAGTTAAGGAGCCGCATCCAACAACTACGACCCTGTGCCCAACGCCACCATCAATAGCCTGTGCTTCGCCAAACTGTAATAACAACTGCTGACTGTATTTTTAGTATGTCTGCTGCTATTACTACCTTGCCATCGCCGTATAGGCTGATAACTAGCACTTTAAGTCTTGTTTTTATGGTTATATTTATAATTCTTGTTTTATTTGTCGAATTTTATGTAAGCCGCCCTGTGCCTGCCCTAGCGGGGAGAGCGGGGTATAAATAAATAAATAAATAGAGATAATCAGATAACAATAAAAACAGCAGAGAAAGCAACAATTGGGTGGGCCTCCTATTAAATACTGGTAAAAGTGCCCTACGTATGTAAGTGCCGTCAAGTCGCAACCAACTTATGGTGACCTCAGCAACGGGCTCTCAAGGGAAGGGAGAAGCCAAGGTGGCTTGCTAGTACCTGACTCTGCAGTCTTCTTTGGTGGTTCCCCAGCCAAGTACTGACCCTGCATAGCTTCCAAGATCGGGTGAGGTTGGGCTGCACCACGCTTTCTTCCCTCCCCAAAGTGCCTTAAACCTCAATAAAATCCCCCATCAGATTCCCGGGTGAACCAGCAGGCCTTTGTAGCACTTGGCCCACAGTGGAGAGGACGGCATTCCGCAAAGGAGAAGCCATGGGGCTGTTTTCTTCAGCTGTGAAATATTCCCTGTTATGTACTTTATATGCAGCGGTGGGATTGTTGCGTAAAACAGCATTCAAGAAATATCCCATTCATATTTTAATATTTTACCAATGTTTGGCCAAAATATTCCACTATTTTCCCCCCCCCCCCCCCCCTACAGGTTTTGATCTAGGATTTTGCTTAAAGGAACCCAGGTTGAAATCATTGTTCAGCTCTTTTCTAAAAAAGTTCCTTTGACAAGCCAGAGTAGGAACAAATTTGGAAGAGTGCTAAGGAAACTGTACATTTCATAGGGAGGAGAGCAGTTTAGTACAGAAACGAATGCAGTTTTTCATCCCTTTATGGTGATTTTTGTTAGACGTAATCTAAGCTGGCTACCAAAACTGTTGCTACGCAGTTCTCTCTGTGCACGTAGGCTTCGTGTATCGTTTGCAGCAAACTTATTTGCTGTTGTGTTCTGATGTCATCTATTGTTCTATGTGGCAGGGGAGGAGCTTTAGTGAGTCAACTGCTCACTTCTTCAGAATCTGCTCACGAAAGCTCCTACCCTGCCACAAATTTTGTTAGTCTTTAAGGTGCTACTGGACTCTTGCTCTTTTCTCCTGCTACAGACAAACACGGCCACCCATCCTGGTATATTGTTCTGATACTGTATTTTTTACATTCCCACCCCCAGAAATATGTCGTTGTTCCTTTTGATGCAGGACTATATGCAGAACGTTCATGGGAAAGAAATTGATCTTCTAAGGACCACAGTTAAAGTCCCTGGGAAAAGGCCACCCCGAGCCACATCAGCATGCGCGCCCATTTCTAGTCCCAAAACAAATGGCTTGTCCAAAGATATGAGCAGCTTGCATCTCTCACCAAATTCAGGTAAGATATTTAAAACCTGCTTCCACCGTATTCAGTGTCGTCTCCAGTTGCATTTTTCATTTTAAAAGATTGAATTAAAAGATCACCTGTCAGCATGCTTGTGAAATCGTGGCTTTATCTTCTAATGCAGGGGTCTCCAACCTGGTTGAACCTTTGAGCACTTTAAATTCTGAGAACACTGAGTGGGTGCCTTGCTGTAATGACAGCCGTAAGTGGCGTAGCCGTTGGGGCCTGGGGCCATTCACAAAGCACTAGGACAGGAGTGTCAAACTCATTTGTTATGAGGGTCGGATTTGACATAAATAAGACCTTGTTGGGCCGGGCCATGTGTGTCGTAAAATGTAATGCCAGGTAACGGAGATATAAACTTTATAAAGGACACAGACACAAGGGGTTTATTTTTACTTAAAATAAAAACATGCTTAAAATATCAGCACGCTTGCAGTATTTTGTTTATTTAACAGTGTCTGATAACTGACACCTCTTGGTCTAAATTATTGCATCAAAATTTCTGTGCCGTTGCAATCTTGAGTATGCCGTTCAGGTGTGTATCTGTAAGCTGCAAACCTATGATGACGCAGCAGCAGCAGAACTGGAAGAAGAAGCAGAAGACAGCCAGTTCCACTGCGGGCCTGAGAGAAGTCCTTCGGGGGCCTGACCCCCTCGGACCACATGTTTGAAACCCCTGCACTAGGAGGTTCCAAGACAAGTGTCCTACTGGGATGGAGACAACCCTATCCCAAATGGATGCTTCTTGCCTCCTGGGCAGATCTGGAAATCTCCTACAATGAGGTGGAAGAAAGCCAGTCCTGGCGCTTTGTTTTAGGGAAGAAAGAAGCACATCGGTGGGCTTCCCACTGAGGACTGCTGTTCCAAATAAAGAATGATAATGTTACCAACTGAAGTTCTTCTAAAAGGAGCTTCATCAAAAAAAATTCTTTGCCCTATTGCTCACCGGTGATGAGGGTTTCCTGGGAGGTAATCAGCTGAACAACATTGTTTACAAGTTGAAACTAACCAAGCTTGCTTAATATTGTATTGGCAATGGCCTCCATTCATGACTATTAATTTTATGAAACGATGGATCTATAGAAATGGGAGGTTTTGCATGGGGGGGGGGAATGTTCTTCCCCACATCTCTTCTTCTTGTGGAGTCACCAAACCTGTGCCTGAGTTGAAGCATTTCAGACGGAAGGTGGGAGCTCAAAACTTTTTCATGCTCCTGAGGCCAAAACAAGCCATCTTTCTGACAATCCCTTTTTCTGGAAGCAAAAGGGATTGTCGGAAAGATGGCTTGTTAGCATGGTGCCCCCCCCCCCATGCCAGCTTTCTGTGAGTAGAGATCTACTTTGTATTGGCGGGTCGTTGAGTTCTGGGCCCCACCAGGACCCAGGTTTGCAACTCCAGTGAAGCCTTTTTGTAGCAACCCCCCACCCCTTCAGCACACATGAGCTATCAGACCTGCAGTATGTGCCAAAGTCCTTGCTTAGGTGAAACTGAAAACAGAAGGGTTCAGAAGGCAGGGAGGAGGCCAGGATCTGGTGGAGGATGTGCATTTGTAAGTGAACAGCAAGGAGTGAAGGAGCCAATGGGGGAAAATTAAATCTGTATTTATCAAAGTGTAAGGCACTCAGCTGGATGACCTTGGGCAAGCCATAGTTCTGACAAGAGCTGCCCTTGAATCCATCTACACCAGGAAGGTCAAAAATGTACTTTTCGGTTTGGGTGAGAAGTGGGGATATAGATAGCCAATGCAGTACAGCAGCTAGAGTACTGGACTAGTAGCCAGAAGATCTGCAATGAAACCTCTGCTCACCCAATGAAGCACACTTGGTTACCTTGAGCCAGTTACTCAGCCTAAGCTACCTCAGCAGAGGTAGTTGTAAAGATAAATTTGGGAAAGGGGAGAATAGTGTGTGCTGAGCATCATCAAGAAACAACAGGATAAAAAACAGGAAAGGTTGAGGCTCTGGAACAGGGGTGAGAAGTTTCTCATTCCACTGGCTTTGTCCACAGCCTATTGTGTATCATACCAAGAACAACCTGTATGTCATCTTGCCAGTTTGGTGTAGTGGTTAAGTGTGTGGACTCTAATCTGGGAGAACCAGGTTTGATTTCACACCCCTCCCCTTGCAGCTGCTGGATGACCTTGGGCAAGCCATAGTTCTGACAAGAGCTGCCCTTGAAAGGGGAGTTCTCGAAAGGGCTCTCTCAGCCCCATCTACCTCACATGGTGTCTGTTCTGGGGAGGGGGAGGGAAAGGAGTTTGTAAGCCGCTCTGAGACTCCAAGTGAAAGGCGTGGTATAAATCCAATTTCCTCCTCCTCCTCTTCTTCTTTTTCTTCTTCATCTTTATGAATATTATTTTCAAAAAAGAGAAGGTGGGTAGAAATGGTTATCCTTAGATGTTAGGCATTGCATTGATCTCTCTTATTTTGAAATAATAGCCACAAATGCTCATAAGATAAACTTTTTTGTACTTCAGGTTAGAATGTAACTTACATCTTAGGACCTTGCCAAATATGCCCTGCTTCTGCTCTCCCCTTCTTCAACATCTCTGGTGCCCCCTCATATTGAAATCTGAAGTGGCATTGTTGAACACAGCTACATGCCCCTTTAAAGAGCTTACCTTTAAAACTAATGTGGGGTGATAATAGTTTCTGCTTACAGAATATTCGATCTTGTGCTCTCTCTGTAGATAAGGACCTCTGCATCTTTCATAGTGATAAGGTATTGCTGCATACTGACTTGGCGCTTAACGCTAAGATAAATTCCTCCTTCCACAAGACGGCCAAAATAATTCTGCCCTCCTTCCCTCTTAATCCCAGACACTTCCAGGAAAGGAACGGCATTGGCTAGATGTGAGAAGAGTCTGAGTTTTTATATGGGTGGGACAGAACCTTTAGGAAAACAGATTCTATGTTTGTTTCCTTTAGAAGGGTGCCTTTGGGAACTGTGGTCTCCATATCCACCCCAGGTAAGTGGATTTGGGGTTGCATTGTCTTGGCTTATTCATCAAGGGGGGGTTAACACCCTTTCACGGACAGCCACTCTGGCTTTGTATCAGGCCCTTCCTTTCTTAGAAGTAGTGTGTTAAGGTAGCAACCTGGAAGTTAATACTAGGGATGGGCACAGACCTGAACCTGAGCCGAAGTCCGGGATGGATTTTGCCTGGTTCAGAATTTGCGGACCGAGGTTCAGGGAAGGGGCCTTCCCCTGAACACTCACCGAGGTTTTCTGCTCAGTTCTGCTCACGTGTTTGGCACGCCACTTTTGGGTGGTGTCAGGTGCTACCCACGTCATCCAGAAGTGACACAAGTACGTCGCTGATGTCCTCACGTCACTTCCAGGTAAGGCGGGTGCATTGGTTGTGGTGTCCAACCCCACCTGGAAGTGACGCAAGCGTGTCAGGGGCTGATGTGCTTGCATCACTTCTGGATGAAGCAGGTGCGCTACGACCCGATGCCACACGAACCGGTTCAGTTTGGGTGATTTTTTTGCTCAGGGGTTTGATTCGGGGTTCAATTAGGGGCCGTCCAGTTCGCAAGCCCCATCCCTAGTTGGTACCTACCTTTACACATCACTGTGGTATTGACAGGTGGGCAACAGCAGATGCTTCAGCCACAGAGTCTTTCAGCAGGCACTTGTGACCAAGGCTTGCTAGGCCTCAAAAGATTTACGTATTGAACTCTTGACAGACTCACTTCAGCCTTCAGCTTGGTGAACTATGCCTGCATTTTTGAAGAATTAAAACCTGCCCAGGCAGAGAGTTCTATGGCTTTGGTCTGCATGCAGTTTTGAGGGTATTTTTTTAACATCTTAGATTCATGAGAAATTACTAAGCATAGAGAAGTGCTGAAGCCTTATCCTGGAGTTCTGGAGGATTTGAGGATTTTATTCTAATCCTGTGGCCTATGAACTCAGGTACAGAGATCTGAGAATAGTTTTTCCTTTGGGGAAAAAGAAGGGCCTAGAGAGACGGCTACTTTTATTTATGGTTTGTGGTTTTACCTTCCTCCTAAGGGGGAGGATTTATAAGCCTTTGTGGACTATAAATGTCTTTTGCTAATACTTCTGAGGGCTCGTGATCCTGAGTAGAGTTTGTTGTGAATTACATGTTCTGAAGTATGGAACCCCTAAGATCCGGAGGCTGGAAACATAGACCTCAAATAAGTAGACTGTAATTAATTTTATGATGGCTACTCTTCAGGCAAGTACAAATTGACAGTCATATGCAGTTTGAGTAGGATTATAATATAGAATTAAAACTGCAGATTGTGGGTTCGAGTCCTATCTGGGTCACCAATTCTGTCACAGATGTCCCTTTTGGCGAAGTTAGACAGCCCAGGATCTAGGAAGCCACCAAACTGTCAAGTTACCTTTTCCACCAGCCTATAGCCCACCAGAACAGGGGAGAATCCATTAATAGGATCCAAAGTATTTCATCCTTTTTGTGGTTTTTATTATAAAGGCATACATACACAAATACACACAAGGGTAGCAGGTTTAAGAAACAAGCATGGATAGAAAATACAACAGACTCTTCGACATTATTTGAGGCTCTCTGCCTCCCTCTTCCAATTGTTATGTCTTCTGAAGTGGAAAAACAAGTTGGAGCCACAAGGCCAGTTTTCACAAAATGTGTATATGCGAGAAAGATATCTGTTCTTTGGAAATTCAGGGATAGTTCATCAAGCTAAAGCTTGAAGTGACTCTGTCAGAGTTAGGGTTGCCAAGTCTCCGCAGGGGGTGGGGAAACCCCCTCTCAAGAGGCCCATTCCCCGCCGATGGGGATTGGGCCGGCGGGGGGACCCCACCCTCAAAGTGCCTGATGTGCCCAGCGTGAACATATCACCCGGAGGTGACGCAATCGCGTTGGGCACGTTGCGGGGAGACGCTCTATAAGCCGAGGGAAAACTCTATGTTTTCCCCTCAGATGATTGTGGCCCTGCTCCCAACGTGCACAATGCGATTGTGTCACTTCCTGGGTGCATGACGCAATTGCGCACCAAGGAGGCTACTGGGGACGTCCAGGACTCCCCCCGCTATTACAAAGGTAGGACTTGGCAACCCTAGTCAGAGTTCAGATCTTGTGAGGCCTAGCAAGCCTCTATCTGTCACACTAGGAAGAGGTAACTGGTTGACATACTTAACCAGGGATACACTTTTTTATATATTCCATTAGTAAAGATTGCCTTACCCTAGGACTAGTGAGAAGGGAAATGCATGGTAAGTGGACAAACATTCCACTGTTTCTCTTTTAGGCAGACTGAGTCTGATTATCTCAGTGACAAGGAAAACTTCCAGAGAAGCATGGAACTCCTTGATTTTAGGTCTAGACTAGGGATGGGCACGAACTGGGGAAATGGAGGTTTGTCCCTGTTCGTAGTTTGTGGGGTCTCACAAACCATGAACCTACACGAATCTTCCCTTTACTGAATTGATTTGTTTTGTGAGGTTCATGGCACAGTAGAACAGCCCCCCCCCCTGGGCTAGAGTCTCCAAACTTGCAGCAAGTCTCTAGTGACTTTCCTTTACCTGCCTTCCAAGTTTGGTGAGGATTGGTTTGGGGGCGGGGGCAAGTTATAGTCCCCCAAAGCAGGTGCCCCCAGGAAAGTACTGTCTGGGGAAATCACACCCACAGGTTTAGGAGTATGTCAAACTGACCTTGTGCAAGCTAAAGGCATCAGACTCACAAAGGACCTCCCAGGGATGCCCCTCGACCTGCCCTCCAAGTTTGGTGAGAATTGGCTGCTGGGGGGGGAGTGAATAGTGGCCCCCCAAAGGAGGTGCCCCCAGGAAAGTGCTGTCTAGGGAAATCACAGCTGCAAGTTCAGGAGGAGTGTGTCGAACAGTTCCCTTGCAAGCTAGAGGCATCTAACTTGCAGATTTCCCTGGGATGCCCCTCTACCTGCCCTCCAAGTTTGGTGAAGATTGACGGGGGGGGCAAGTACTGCCCATCTCCTCATCGTAGACATTGTTGCTGAAGATGGGCAATCCTTCTCCTTGGGCCTGGGAGGTGGCCACCCACCTGCCTCCCCCTGGTGATAGGGTTTGGGGGGTGGCCCGCCACACTCCCCCTTGGGCCTGGGAGGCAATCACTTGCCCACCACATCATTGTGGAGATGGATTCTCAGGGTGGCGAACCCTTCCCCTCGGGCCCAGGAGGTAGTCACCCCCCACCTCCTCATTGTAGATGTTGTTGCTGTAGATGGGCAGTCCTTCTCCTTAGGGCCAGGAGGCGGTCACCCACCCACCTCCCCATGGGTGACAGGGTTTCTGGGGGGGGGCAAACCTTTCCCTTGGGCCCAGGAGGCAGTTACCTGGCCGCCTCTTCATTGTAGACACTGTTGCTATAGATGTTCAGTTCAGTTTATTTCTATTACTGTCCTTAGACCAGATATGCTTACAGATATGTGTGTGTGTGTGTGTATAACAGATAAAGCATTCCAGAAAATTTAAAAACTAGTATAAAAATGTAAAATATAAAATAAAATGCTTCCAAGTAAAATGCATCCAAGACTACCATAAAAGTTACACTTGCAACTAACCGCTAAACAATTTCCGTGACCTAAGTATCACCTTACAAAACCTGGCTACTTGATGAGTAATCTTGGAGTTGCTATAGATGGGTAAACCTTGGGTGCAGTCAAACAAGCTCACGTGTATGGGTGGATGTTTGATGAAGTACAGGATTGCATAGGTGGATGCTGGTCCATGAGGTAGGTGTTGTGCTATAAGGTAGATCTTGTTTCACGAGGTGGGTGTTGTCCTATCAGGTAGATATTGGTCTGTTAGGTGTGAGGCATGTGTTTTTGTTATGAAGTGGATGTTGTTTGGGTTGTGTGTTGGTCCTGCCCACCACCACCTGGCATAAGCGGGTATGTGAACCCAAACACTGAGGAGATGGAATGCAACAATGTCTTCAGTGAGGGAGGCAAGCTGGAGACGTGTGGATGTGGATGGGGGGGGGAGGGCTGGAAGTGCCAATTCATTGGTTGGACACAAGGAGGTAGATGTGGATGAGGAGAGACTGGAAGTGATGATTCTTGGTGGGACACAACTTGTAAGGAGGAGGCATTCACAAATCTCAGTGAGTTAGAGTGTGGGTCCTCAGATGAGGAACCTGGCAACTAACCTCTGCTTGGCTTTAGCAGAAGGACAGGTGGTGGCTCAGATCCCTTAAACCAACAGACACCCATGGAGACCCAAAACCTTAACAGACATGTGTGGACGGGAGGGAGACGGGAAGTGCTGATTCTTGGTGGGACACAAGTTGTGAGGAGGCAGACATGGACGGGGGGAGGCTGGAAGAAAGGATTCTTGGGGAGATGTGACTTGTGAGGAGGCAGACATGGACAGGGGGAGACCAGAAGCGCCAATTCTTGGTCGGGAGGGAGACGGGAAGTGCTGATTCTTGGTGGGACACAACTCGTGAGGAGGCAGGTGTGGATAGGGTGGGGTTGGAAGCGACAATTCTTGGTAGGACACAACATGTGAGGAGGCAGATGAGGGCAGGGAGAGGTTGGAAGTGCCAATTCTTGGTGGGACACAAGTCGGGAGGAGGCAAGCGTGGATGGCAGAGGCTGGAAACGCTGAGTCCGGGGCGGGGGGGGCGAAAGCCTGAAGAGGCATATGTGGGGGGGGGGAGTGGCGACATCCAGAATCCATCTTCCCAAGAGGGTGAGCCAGTGAATGGCAGAATGGCCCTTGAGCCAAAAGGAGACCTGCCAAGACCTGTAGCTTACTGGGGCTCCTCTGGGTTTGGCCATTGCCTGAACTTTCCTGCCTTCAGACAATGTTGTATACTTATGATCTTCAAAAGGGTCAGCAACAGAAAAGTATACCTGGCAACTAACCCTCTGCTTGGCTTTAGTAGAAGGACAGGTGGTGGCTCAGATCCCTTAAACCAACAGGCACCCATGGAGACCCAAAACCTTAACAGACATGTGTGGATGGGAGGGAGACAGGAAGTGGGACACAAGTTGTGAGGAGGCAGACATGGAAAGGGGGAGACCAGAAGCGCCAATTCTTGGTGGGACACAACTCGTGAGGAGGCAGGTGTGGATTGGAAGCAACAATTCTTGGTAGGACACAACATGTGAGGAGGCAGATGTGGGCAGGGAGATGCTTGAAGGAATAAATACATTTATTTAGAATAGCTATATCTATTTAATTCTGAGGTCCTGAAAAAAGAGGAGAATAAAGGGTTTAAAGTGGGCATCAGTTAAGTATCTCTAGGGAAGGAATACCAGAGATTGGACACCTCCACAGACAATGACCTGGGCCTAGTTGTCACACACAGAAGATTCAAAAGGCAAGCAGATTGATATAGGAGTAGTCAGTCCTTTGAACACGTGAAGCTGAATCAGACTATTGGTCCATCAAGTCAGTATTGTCTACTCAGACTGACAGCTGGTGTCCAGGTTCCTTTCACATCACCTTCTACTTGATCCTTTTACCTGGGGACGCTGGGGACTGACCCTGGGATCTTCTGCATAAGCCACAGCCCCTTTTAGATCTTTCCGCTAAAACCAGCACGTTGAATTGTGCTTGTAAACAAATTGGGATCCAGTTGGCCAGTCCTGTTAAACTGGCTGCCACATTCTGGACTGAATGAAGTTTCGAGTCATCAGAGGGCAACCTTTGTACAACATATTGCAGCAATCTGAACAGGATTATCTTTATCTAGGAGAGGCTGTAGTTGGCGTGCCAGTAGCTGGTCCAGTCCCTGCTCTGGACTTCTTGGCTTCCATGGCAACCATGGGATTGTCTCTGGTTGTTATGGCCCCAACACATGCATTGATCCACTGTTTTCTACTGAGCAGGTTTCTGGTGGATCTGTTGGAAAAGAAAGAAAACCTTTGTCAGGGTCAGAGTGTTATCTACTAAAGGCTCTCCAGTCCGCAGAGATGGGTCCCCAGTTACGGTGGAAGCTCATGGAGCCAATGGGTTTCCTGAATGATTCCTGTGCTACCAAGGTCTTCATTTATTGTACATTCATTATGATATTTAACAACACTGGAGTATCCTACAATATGTGTTAATGGCACAGCCATCATTAACTATCATTAATACATCTAGCGGCTGTTATCTGTTAACTCTGTGTGACACATTGGACATGGTACAAAAATGAGAAGTTTCTGGCTTCCTAAATGAGAATTTCATATCTTATTAATCTTGATCATCAAGGAAAGCTATGCAATGGCCATTAGTAAGCTTATTTTACGCTAAAGTGCTTAGAATCAGATTAAGCTGTAATGGCTGCCTTCGTATGCTTCTTTTAAAAGGGGATAATTTAAGTGATACTAACCCTCTTTCTCAAAGTGTTGTACTTTTACATAGACTTCTCATAGTCTCTGGATGATCACTCACAATGTGTTGTCACAGATGGGAGAATGAGGGTTAAAGTAGATATACTAACTGCAAAAGCCATAAAGATCTAGTTTTTAAAAGTTCCAAACAACTTTTTGGGGAGGATTGGGTTGTACAAGCAGCCGGGGGAAGGGTAGGGGGTGTTCAGTCCTTTCCTCCATGCCATTTTCTCGATCTGAACCTCTCTGCCTTAAGTGTGTATCCCCTCCCATGCTCTTGTTAGCCCTGGTAAGGTCAAAAAAATGGTTCCTATATGCATCAAGAAGACAAAAGTAATGAATACTGGGTATTTATGCAACTTTAAGGTAGGGCTGTGGTGGCTCAAGTGGTTAAGACCGGAAGATTGGTAGTTCAGCAGTTCGAGACCCGAGTGCCGCATGATGGAGTGAGCTCCCGTCTCTGGTCCCAGCTCCTGCCAACTTAGCAGTTCAAAAGCAAGAAATTGCAAGTAGATAAATAGGTACCGCTTCAGTGGGAAGGTAAGAGCATTCCGTGCGCCTCGGCAACTAGTAATGCTGGCCACATGACCACAGAAACATCTTTGGACAGCGCTGGCTCTTCAGCTTGGAAACGGAGATGAGCACCGCAACCCTAGAGTCAGATTCGACTGGCTTTCGAGCAAGGAAATACCTTTACCCTAAGGCTCATGATGACAAAATTGAAGTTGTTAAACATTTTCTGTCCCTTGGCACAATCATCAACCAAAGCAGGGGACTGCAACCCAAAACTCAGGAGGCTGATACTAGGAGGGGCAGCCATGAAGGAGCTAGAACTGATTCTTAAGAATGTGGCACTGGTGACCAAGATCAAGATGATTCATACTATGGTGTTTTCCAGCACTATGTATGGATGTGATAGTTGGACAGTGAAGAAAGCCGACAGGAAGAAAATTGGTTCGTTTGAAATGTGGTGTTGGAGGAGTTTTATAGATACCATGGACCGCCAGAAAAGACAAACAAGTGGGCTGTAGATCAAATCAAGCCTGAACTCTCCCTAGAAGCTAAAATGACTAAACTGAGGCTATCATACTTTGGTCACATTGAGGAATTTCACATTACCCTTTTTAACCCGTTTTGAAGCCGTTTTTGATCCGTCATGGAGTAAACCGGTATAGGGCTGCCATTTCACACATGGCTTTCCCCTTCCGGTAAAGAGCTGGATCTGAGGCAGTTTGCCATTTCAGACTGCACCGCTTTTCCCCGCTTTTTCCCCACCGTTTTTCGCCCGCGTGGGCGATCTCTGGCTTTTTTTTTTTGAAACGTTCGTTTTATAGCGCTATAGCACTACAACAAAATACTCCAGCCATTCCAATGGCGTTGATATACTGCTGTTCCGTTATAGCGCTATAACGCTATAAAGTGAACGCTCAAAAAAAAAAGCCGGAGATCACCCGCGTGGGCGAAAAATGGTGGGGAAAAGCGCATCGGAACCGGGAGAGGAAACTGAAGACTACTTGGAAGTCTTCTGTTCCTAAACGGGACAGAAGCGTTTGTGTCTGAAATTACAAATATATTCCGGTAGGGAACCGGTTCTAAAACGGTTCTGTCTGAAATGACAGACCAGAAACCGTTTGGGAACCGTTCCTCTTCTGGATTATATCGTCTGTCTGAAAATTCCTCATTATGATAAAACAAGAGTCACTGGAAAAGACAATGCTAGGAAAAGTTGAAGGCAGCAGGAAAAGAGGAAGACCCAACATGAGATGGATTGACTCAATCAAGGAAGCTGCAGCCCTCAGTTTGCAAGACCTGAGCAAGGCTGTTAACAATAGGACATTTTGGAGGCTGTAAGTCGGGAGTGACCTGATGGCACTTAACATACACTCGCATATGCTGTCCTCCTCCCATGGTGTGCCTACATTACTGTGGAAATTGGGTTCCTTTTTCAGCCGTACAACTGAAGAAGATTGCTTTGAAATGTCTGGCATACCTGGGAAGGACGTTTTCAGCTGTTAGAAGTTTATTTGTGCTTTGGGACTTCCTCTGCCTGTTTTGTGGACTTTGAGGTCTTTTGGACACTATTCTAGTCAAAGGATATGGAGGACTCTCTTGTTGGATATTTCCCACTATCATCAAATTGAATTTTGAATCTGCAAATAGTGTTTTCGAATTTGTGGCCACCAATTCTATTGTATTTTCAATTTATTGTTATTGTATTGCAATAGGCTGATGTCTACTGTTTACTTATGAAAGTTGTGTCTCTTTTGATGGTCTGCCCTTGCGGTTTATATTTTTGCATACTACATATGTTTGGGGTCCCTGTTGTTTGGTCCTCCTCCCATGGAACAAATAACTACACTTTGGTTGAGAAAATGGAACAAGTGGAAAGGCTTGAGATAGATCTCCTGCCGCAGCTTTTCTAATCAGGTTCGCACCCTCTGCCAAACACCTTCATTTAATTTTAAAGGATTGTGATTATTAAATTTCCTGCATCACATCTGTCTGAGCCAGTAGTGTTGATTATTAGATTTTTTTGACTGTTTGAAGATATTGCCTTGATTAAAACATAAGGCTAAACTGTGGTTTCCAAACGTCCGTTCAGCTAAGCCACGGTGGCTGACAAACCAGAATCTCCAACAGTGGTTTGAAACTGACTTACAAACCACAGCTAATGTTCTTCCTGACAGCTGCTTAATCACTGAGAGAAGGGAGCAGACAGAAATAAAACCCTCCCGGCAGACCTCACTGGCACTTTCCCAAAGTGTGCCCCACCTTCAGGCCAGGCCAGCCTTTTCTTCATGCCAAGGCCACTTCGAGGTTAAACAAAATGACCATCTGGAAATTCAGCCAGGGATTTGCTGCAGCATGAGTGTTTTCATCTATATGGCTAAAAAACAACTACCACCACCACCATCCTAGGCATTTATTATGTGATGCAGTTATATGGGAGGATGCAGCTAATGTAAAATGGAAGAGAGATCTTTGTTTGGGCTAGCCTTTGAGAATTCTGGTGGGCGGTGCATAAAAAGGTCAGAAGCACAACCCCTGGGTTGTTACTTATTTGCTTGATTCATAATTTTCACCCCACTTTTCCGAAAGCGACTTAGTAAAATCCATTCAAAAATACTCCCAAATTAACATCGCACAGAGCTGCTGGCCGATGTTTCAGTGTTCTCTCCTTGGTCCTCCAGGCCTTCTTGCTACTGCTGCTCTGGCTCTTGTTCTGCCTTCAGGGTGATGGGTTAATATCCTCAGCTCAAGAGGAGTCTAGACTTGAGAGGGGGAGTTGATCTGAATGCCTCTTCGCCTTCTATACATGTATGTATGTATGCCTGGCCTGGGTGGGTCTCAAAATTCTGATGTACTGTTACTTCTGAGCCACGCTGTAGAAGAAGAAGAGAAGAGATTGGATTTATACCTCGCCCTTCACTCGGAGTTTCAGAGTGGCTTACAAACTCCTTTCCCTTCCCCTCCCCACAACAAACACCCTGTGAGGTAGTTGGGGCTGAGAGAGCTCTTGACAGAAACTGCTCTTTCAAGGACAGCTGTGCCAGAGCTTGTGACTGACCTAAGGTCACATCAGCAGGTGCAAGTGGAGGAGTGGGGAATCAAACCCGGTTCTCCCAGATTAGAGTCCACGCACTTAACCACTACACCAAACTGGCTCTTTCTGTAGAGAAATGCTCTCCACCCTAGAATTCACCGAAGTCATTCAACTGGGTTACTACTCAGTTTTGGTACCCATGGGGAGTAAGGGAAAGGAGCGGTATCACCAAGCAGAAGCTCAGGGCAGCTGCAAGGATTTCTGACCTCCTGGGACCCCAAAGGAATGGGGCTTGAGAGCCCATTCTTCCACAGATGCTATAGGCACTCCTTACCTATGCAGTCTTCTTTGTTACCTGCCCACAGTGACTTTTCTAAGCAAACCTGAATTCCGTATGCTCTCTAGACCATTCATTCTCCACTTGTGTTCAGTTTTAGTTGAATATGGCTAGCCCTGCGCATGCACAAACATGCACAAAAATGGACTTGATCAGAGAGCCTGAGTGTGAGATCTGCATCCATTCTGGGACAAGTGGTTGTTTCTGACATGCGGTAACATCCAAGCTGAATTAGTTGCAAAGCTGCCCAGGCTAGCCTGATCTCATCAGATCTTGGAAGCTAAACAAGGTCGGTTTTGGTGAGTTCTTGGATGGGAGACCACCAAGGGTTGCTT
Source organism: Gekko japonicus (assembly GCF_001447785.1). NCBI lineage: Eukaryota > Metazoa > Chordata > Lepidosauria > Squamata > Gekkonidae > Gekko > Gekko japonicus. The sequence goes on from NW_015175993.1 coordinate 431,431, forward strand.
CACAGAGGTCCCTGCCACACGGCAGGGAATAAGACGCTTGTACTGCGGCTAATGTGAGCCGTAGCAAAGTTGGGACGGCGCGGCGGGATCTCACAGATCCCCCGAGCCGCGCCGCAACGCTCCCCGGCACAACCCGATGCCGGGGGGAACGAGACGGTGGGAAGGGGAGCCTGGCGAACTGCGCATGCTCACACATGCGCAGTTCGGCCAGGAGCCGGGGATGCGCCGGCGCAAGGACGCGCCGGCGATCTCACGGCCAGCGTTGCTGCGGCCCTTCAGAAAGAACCACCTTGGGAGGTGGTTCTTTTTTGGCACAGAGCAACACTGGAAGGGACGGATCCGACACACTCCCCAGATGCTGAGGTGGGATCGCGCCGGTTTGCTCCGCCCCCGTTCCGTCCCGCTCCCGGCCCAAATGGGCTCGTATGAACAGGGCCAGAGTCAGGCAACAGCAAACCACCATAAGTCGGCTGCAGGTTGATGGTACCTTCCACCACCGTTTCCACTGCCTTAGGAATGAAGAGTTCTTCAAGTTAGGTGCAACCCCTTAATGCGTTCATACAGGGCTTTTTCAACAAAGGTTGCTATTTAAAGTCAATACCAATCAAAGTGAAATTATTAAGTATGTTGCTTAGTGATAATAACTATGTGAATTTGTACTAACTCATTGCATTCTGGATCGAGGGCGTTTGTTCGGCGACACTGCATTTTATATATTTTTATCTGTTAAGCATCTTGTGCTCAACATCTCAATTTCCCTGTTGATTTATGTGGAAGTATTCAGTCAGGGAAATAATTTTTTCATATCCTTTTTTTATTATATATAAAGTTTAGTCAAGCAACTGTAAGAGCAACAACAAGTCAAAATGAAGATATGCATAACATTCACTGATCCTTCACCTATCCAGGCCCGTAACCAGGATTTTTTAATTCAGGGGGACCTTTAAATAAGTCAGGGGGGACTCTCCACACATACACCCAAGTCTGGGAGCATCCCATAGAAGCCCCCGGTCTCTCATACAAGCCACCAAGGGAGGGGCATAGTGAAGGGTTGAGCCTCCGCTTGCCACACAGCCTGAAACATCTCTCTCCACCTAGCTCAGCAAAACGTCAGGAGGCCGGTGACCAGTAAGTCGGGGAACCAAGCCCCAAGACGCCCCACTGTAGCTACGGGCCTGCACCTATCGCATTGAGAACTGTACATATGGTTGTACGTTGTCTCAAGGTCTGATATTCCAGTCTATAATAGAGTCCATTTTTTAGTGAACCTCTTAGACTGAGAATTAATACCCATTCTCAAGTAGCATGTTATGTTTAACACCAGTGCCGTATCCCAGATTGTTTTGAACTGCTCTGCTAAAGAGAGCACAGTATCTTTTCTCCCACTTGGAAGCAATAGAAATCTGAGCAGCAGTAATCAAATTTATAATTATCTCCTTGTCTTATTACTTCTCCTTTGTCATTTAAATATCGGGCAACGTTGAGGATCCCTCGAGAATTTTTTTTTTAAAAAAAAAACTGCTTTCCCTGCTTTTTTAAACCTGCTTTCAAGAGCCAGTTTCGTGCAGTGGTTAAGTGTGCGGACTGTAATCTGGGAGAACCGGGTTTGATTCCCCACTCCTCCACTTGCAGCTCCTGGTGTGACCTTGGGCAAGCCATAGTTCTGACAAGAGCTGTCCTTGAAAGGGCAGTTCTTGAAAGAGCTCTCTCAGCCCCACCTACCTCACAAGGTGTCTATTGTGGGGAGGGGAAGGGGAAGGAGTTTGTAAGCCACTCTGAGACTCCCGAGTGAAGGGCGGGGTATAAATCCAATCTCTTCTTCTTCTTCTTCTGTATGCCTTTCCTAGGTACTTGAAGAAGGCTGCCTGTGGTATAGCATATGCACTCCCTACAGAAAGTCCAAGATTGTAAATCCTGGCATCTCTTTGGTCCTAGGATATGGCTGGAGGGCTCACAACACAGCAGCCTTGCTGAGCCTAAGAATGTTTGGGTCGAGTCAGTGTACAGATGAGTCATCTCATAGAAGTCGATTGGTATGCCACTTTGAACACCGTGATGGAAGAAAGGCAGGATATAAACCAATGCACTTTTTGAGATAGACCCTTCTCCACCTGATATCCTGGAGAGCTGCTAGTTATCAAATAGTCCACAAAGCTAGACAGATTGGTGGTCTGACACAGTATTAAGCAGCTTCGTAGGTAGTAGGTAGAGGGATACTGGAAAGTACTCTATTGATTAAAGGGTCTTAACGTCTTTCCTCTCGAACCCTGTAGCACCCCAAGTGGCCGGCTGGCCCGGTTACTTACAAGGAAGCCCTCGAAACAGCTTTCACTGAGAGGCATCCGTTCTTCTCAAGGGCCCCTTGCCTTAAGATTGTTTCAAGCAGCTAGGAGCTTCAGTGGCGAAACCTTTTTCTTCTAGAAATCCTCTCAGAAGTTCTGTTCAAAAGAAGAAGAAGAAGAGGGGCCGAGAAGAAAAGAGAGGCAGAAGTTGGAAGAGAGAAAAGTCTTTTCCCTTCAGAGGTGACTGCTCGAGAACTTGTCAGAGAGAACCTGTCAGCCTCCCAAAACGAGGCATTTGAAACACCCCCTGTGAGGAGAAAAGATGGCACAGTACTTGGCTGCCACCCGCTCAGGCCTACAATTGAATTCCTTCTCTTGTGTTTTCAGCTCTCCCAAACCCAGTAGATATCTCGGCGTACATGGAAAAGAGAGGCAAGGCACTATTTATATAAATATTGATACCCTTTCTCCAAGGATTGAAGGTGGTTATTATAATGCCAAGTGGCAAAAAATGCAATAAAATCACATAAATGTTTCCATGGAAAAAAGTTGAAGGTGTGTCGGCAAGATCACTTCTGTCATCAGCGATCTCTCCTCAAAAACTGGGAACCCCCAGTGAGCAACCTGAGCCATAAATTGATCTTTCACCATGCTAACTGTTTCAGGGATGTCCTGGAACTCCATCAAGCACTTTACGTCTGTATCATGAGCAGTACTGATGCCCCAAGCCAGTTTTCGGCCTTTCTGCACTGTGAGATTTATTGAGATCAGTTGGTAGGTGTGCCGCTGTATTGAAAGGGTGCAGGGGTCTTTCAATGTTGTCACGTCCCTTATTGTGACTAATGTTCAATGGCTAACGGTGAATAAGTTGAAACTGAACTCTGACGATATGGAGGTGCTACATTTTGGGAGGTCTTGGAGGACTCTGCTTTTGATGGGATCCAGCTGATGCTGGCTCACTAAGTTAAGAATCTAGGGGTTATACTGGATCCATCATTATTGCCGGAGAAGCAATAGCTACACACACACACACACAAGCTTTCTTCCATCTTCGTTTAGCCCAGAAAATGGTTCCCTACCCTGAACTTAGCTGATTTGGCCATGTGGATCCATGCAATGGTTCCCTTGAGACTATACTGTAATGCACTCTATATAGATCTGCCCTTAAAATTAACTTGGAAACTCCAGTTGGTACAGAATGCTGCACTCTGCTTAATATTAGGCACTAGGTAGAGCAGGCATGTCACACCTGTTCTGCAGACACTTCATTGGTTACGGATTAGTTATGGGCCTTGAAGCCACATGTCTGCAGAATCACCTCTTCTTCTATGCTGCAGAGCAAAAACTTCACTTATCCAAGCAAAGCCTTTAAAGGTGCCACCTTACAAAATGGGTAAGGTCAGCAACTGCCTGTTCACATGCATTTTGTGTGATGGCTCACACCTTGTGCAACGGCCTCCCCAAGGAGATCAGAAAGGCTCCCACGCTCCTATCATTTAGCAGGGTGTACGAAACAAGAGGGCATTTTATAAAGGGATGAGAACTGTAGCAGACTGCAACAGACCAGAAAGGTACCCCAGAAAGAGCCAGTTTGGTGTAGTAGCTAAGAGCGTGGACTCTAATCTGGGAGAACTGGGTTTGGTTCCCCACTTCTCTACATGCAGCTGCTGGTGTGACCTTGGGTCAGTCACAAGTTCTCTCAGAGCTGTTCTCTCAAGGACAGTTCTGGAGAGAGCTCTCACAGCCCCACCTGCCTCACAGGCAATGTTCCCTCTAAGCTGTGGAGTCTTGTGAGCAAAAATTCTACTTTGTGAGCTCCTGGGATTAAAGTTGTGAGCGAGCCAATTTGGCTCCTGCATAAATTAGTTTGCTCCGGAGCCATCCTTCCTGAGCGGAGGCAAAATTGTGTGAGCTGGAGACTAAAAGACTGTGAGCTAGCTCACACTAACTCAGCTTAGAGGGAACACTGCTCACAGGGTGTATGTTGTGGGGAGGGGAAGGGAAGGGGATTGTAACCCACTCTGAGACTCCTTCGGATAGTGAAGGGCAGGGTATAAATCCAATTTCCTCTTCCTCCTCCTCTTCTTCCTCTTCCTCCTCTTCTTCTTCTTTGGAATACAGCGATCATTGTAGGTATCTTGCTTATACTGCAGTCTTCTACCTTGCCGTTTCGACTTTCTGCATTGTTCACTGATTGTCGTTGTGTTTTCCGATTGCATCATTTCATATTTTGTAACCTGCCCGGAGTCTCAGTGAGAAAAGCAAGCGATAAATAAAGTAAATAAAAATGAATGCATAATAGTGTTTTTAAAAACTTTTTACTTTAATGTGTTTTTCAGGAAAATTCGAAATAGCAAGTTCGTAACGTGCTAACAAATATGTGGATATATTACATAAAACAGGAAGATTATGCATTAATGTTGCAACTAACAATTTAACAGGCTAAACAATAAAAGAAATAAACTCTCCATATGTTAGTTTCTATTGCTTTCCAACTGCTGACACTGTAGGAAATGATTTGATTTGACTTGATTTATTTGATTTTTATCCCGCCCTCCCAGCCAAGGCCAGCTCAGGGCGGCTTACAAAAACAGGATAAAATTCCGACAATACATATAAAATCACAACACCAATTAATATAAATACAATGTTAAAACCAGCTCATAATAAAGTGCTAACATAACTTCCTCATTTTAAATCAGCTCCTTGGTCTGCTTCAATTGTCTTGGGTGATTTGCTTGGACAGTAATTAAAGGGTCCAGTAATTTAGGTATAGAGCTAAAATATTGCTGGAAAACTGTATCTGGTTGGAATTGCTGTGTCCATGTGGTTACTGTGGTGGTGGTTGTTGTTAATAATAATAATAATAATAATAATAATAATAATAATAATAATAATAATA
>NW_015175993.1:436860-455358 GCF_001447785.1 Gekko japonicus
TAGTTGGAGCTTGGAGCCCAGAACAAAGGCAGGCAGGATCTTGGAACCTACCTGTGGATTGGCCCCTGGGGGCAGCCAGCCAATCTGGAGCCTGGAGGCCATTTGAACTCACCAATCGCATGGGGGCTGGGAGTGGCTTAGGTGTGTATAGTTAGGGCAGTTGCCCCATGTAAAGCATTCCTGTTGAGATGCAATAAACTGCTGCTTGCTGAAATCACTCTGCCTTCGCCTCTGCCGTGTTAAACTCACTATTTAACAGGCTTCAAGAGGGAATTGGATAAACATATGCAGCAGAGGTCCATCAGTGGCTGTTAGCCACAAGGTATAGATAGGGACTCTCGGTCTGGGGCAAGTGATGCTCTGTATTCTTGGTGCTTGCAGGGGGGGCAGCAGTAGGAGGACTTCTAGTGTCCTGGCCCCACTGGTGGACCTCCTGATGGCACCTGGTATTTTTGGCCACTGTGTGACGGAGTGTCAGACTGGATGGGCCATTGGCCTGATCCAGCATTGGCTTCTCTTAAGTTCTTCTGTACTTATGAGGCGTTATTTAGTTAACTGGCCATTTTAACTGGCCTGTGGGTTTAGTACATTTTCCTCCAGTGGCAACTTTCACAGGGTGTGCTGGTGCAGCTTTGGAATACTGGCTAGCAACAGCTCCAGTAGAAGATAAAGTAACTCTGTGTTCCCTTGTTACATGTTATGGGATCTTAGAGCATTTCAGCCTTCAGTCATCTCTCACTTCAACCAGAGTCATAAAAACCGAACCAAACCAAAACATAAAACAACAACAATAAAAACAGCCCTCGTGCTCTGAGCCCAGGGCATAGGTAATACTAGGGCAAAATTTACTTTGCAGTGAACTTTGGCAGATGTTCCCAGAATCCTGTTGTCAGGGTCTCTGGAACTCTTTCATGACACCAGTGTGAGAATTCTGGCTGGTTTTTGTTTGTTTGTTTTTAATAGCCATATTACAAGTTGCCATCTAGCTCACCCCCTGCCTAGGGGCACCACGGTAGGGCTGCTTCACCATCACTAATGTGTTGTGTGGCCATTTTACTGAGCAGGGTTCCATCAGTGCAGGAGGCCATGTTTGAATTTATACATCACGTTTCACTAGAAGATCCTGAGGACTGAGATGAATGTTGCAGCCCTTTAAATCCATTGGGTCTGCTTGCCTTGGAGAACATCAGATGTTTGCTCTGCTTCATTTATCTCCTGTAGGCTGTTACCGCCTGCCTCCTCTGTTTACCCTGAATGGGTCTGGTTGGGGGAATGGCCAGGGCTGTTTATATTCTGGCCTGGATATAAGTCTGTTGCATGTCAATCATTATCCCGTGCTTAGGCTTGTTAGGTTAGTAGCACAATCAGATCATCGGGCCTTACGTTTTCAAAATGAACCACAGGCTTATGGTCTCAGTATGAAACAAGACACATGGGATCAGAAAGGAGGGGAAATCAAAGGGAAAGCCAAATGAATCTAAATAGGAAGGATTTGGATGCAAAACAGTTAAAGAGAGCCAAATGTCAGGTGGAAAGGTGTTCTATTGATTGGTAGCCGCAAGGGAAAGGGAATGCTGGTGTGGCTGTGTGCTTTGAAGGAGGTAGAAAAAATCATCCTCAGATGAGAAGTTACCTCTGTCTTCCCCTAGTTTGAGAGGTGGAAGATCTCTCCTGTTGCAGTAGGGAGAAATTGTGGAGGAGAACCTTCTGTGCACCACCTGATTGGAAATTTCTCAAGCATTAAAACCTCTGATATTTCCATACTCTTCCTGTAAGGAAGCTAACAGGCCCCAAATGTCCAATGCTTAATTCAGTTCAGCAACTCAAATATACCGAGGTCAAATAGCCAAACTCTAGGATTGTCCTATGGCACTGCCCCAAAAACTCCAGCATCTCAGCAATGGAGACGGGATTATGGAGAGCGTCAGCCCTGAAGTGCTTGCCCCTGAATCGGTATAGATGGGACTGCAAATTGCTTTCTGGGTGGTCAGGAGGCCCTCCCTGCAGAAAGGGAGGCAGAGCTCAAGATGCAGGAGAGAGGAGGAAGTGTTTTATGCTTCTTCTGGTTGCCGCACCCGTGTTCCAGGCAGAGCTTTCCCTGGGGTTGAGGTAAGCAGGTCTTCTACAGTGACTCCAAGAAGATGGAGTGGATGAACCTCAGAGGCCTAGGTGTCAGGCTCTTAAAGAGAAAGAACAAAGTTTGCGTCCAGCGGCACCTTTAAGACCAACAAAGTTTTATTCACGGTATAAGCTTTTGTGTGCAAGCTCTTCCTCATATACAGTGGAACAGAACAGAACCTCCTCAACCATTCCACCCCCTATAAGTAATGGTTGAGGAGGTTCTGTTCCACTGTATCTGAGGAAATGTGCTTGTGTGCAACAGCTTATACCATGAATATAACTTCGTTTGTCTTAAAGGTGCCACTGGACTCAAACTTTGTTGTGCTGCTTCAGACCAACACAGCTACCCCACCCAAATCTATCTTAAAGAGAAAGTTAGTGCTTTGAGTAAGTATGCTGGTTGATGGATTTGTTACATGTGTTGGATCCACTAGGAGCATTCACAGAACTCTTCTCTGAGGTCTGGGAGAGCCTGAAAAGCAAAATGATCAGCAGGATTGGGGGGGGGGCTGCAGCCTCGAAGAGGAATCGGGTCAAATGACCTCTGCTGCTGATGCAAGCCAGGAGCAAAAGAGGGAGGAAGAGACATTCTCACTCGCTTCCTCCTCATTGCTGCAGCCTCCTGTCCTGAGGAAGCCTTTGGCTTGCAGGGCTGTCCCGATGATCTACAGAGGAATTTGGAGACCAGGGCCGAGTTGCTGGGAAAAGGGGGAGGCACCTTCTGTGGACTCTTCCGGTAGACCTAGCCCCTTTTCCAGTGCCACGGCAACCTCTTCAAGCAGAGCAGTGGACTAGTAGCTGGGAGACCCAGGTCCAAATCCCCACTCGTGCCATGGAAGCTCTCTGGGTGACCTTGGGCTAGTCATACCCTCGCAGCCTAACCTACCTCACAGGGTTGTCGTGAGGATAAAATGGAGGAGAATGATGTAAGCTGCTTTTTTGTCCCCATTGGGGAGAAACGCAGGGTACAATTGAAGTAAATAAATCGCTGCTGTGCTCTGGACGGTCATGGAGCCAGTTGGCAGCAGCGGCAGCCCAGGTCCTTCCCAGACAGATCTCTCCATCTCATGGACTGTGCGGCCAGATCTGCGTGCCTTCTCCCCTTTGTTTTGCCTCCTTGCCCAAGATTAGCGATTCTTCCTACCCTCCCGAGGTTATCATGTTGGGCTCTGGTTATATTTTGTAATAGCAACCATTTGGATGTTAAAACCTTCTCAAGAAAATCAAGACTGTTCTCCCTTCTCCCCCTCCCACCCACCCAGCCTCTAGTGATTTTTCAAATACTGAAGCCATCAGAAGAGCTGAGGAAGCTGATTAACACCCTCCCCCCCTCCAAAAAAAAAACACGTGGGGGGCGGCCGTGGTGGTGGTAGAACTTCCCCGAATGTATTTTCCGTGTTGAACTGCCATTGACATCTAAAGTCCCTGCCATGCTGTTTTCCTCCACACTCCAGCAATCAGGACATCCAGCAAACCCATAAAAATCCAAACTAATAGCATGAATATTCAGTGACCTAGAATACTAATTATTGTCATGAATATTAATGCGATCGGACTTGCTTTTCCCTCTTCTGTTTCTCGCTCTCCTTCCCCCCCCCCCACTCAGCCAGCTCTAAAGATGGGCCATAATGAGAGCATTTAAGAGAGAGAGCGCTCTCTCCGCCATGGCAGGGACCGGGTAATAAGGAGAGCTTGATTAACGTGGTGCACTTGGGGGAGAGATGAGAGGCTTCACGTGGCCCTGTTGTGGAGGAGGCAATGAGGCACCGGCGGCTGTGTTGCTGCTCCCTCAGATTAATGAGGCCTAAGAGTGCATTAGGAACAGTGACAAAGGTTTGATCTAATGGGTTCAGTCATTTTTCCTTTGAGTGACAGACGCACAGAAGTAATTGGCTGTGCAGAATGGCAGCTCATTGGCAGTACTTAAGGATACATTATCCCTGTTGTGTGGCCCGCAGAGGCTGTTTATCAAAACCGCTCACACTGCAGACATGCATTTACTAGGCTGCTGTTGCAGAAGTAATAGCTTTAAAATAAAATAATAATAATAATAACAGGAACGTAGGACCAAAATCCCTCTCTGTCTGTCTCTTGAAATTTCTCTTCATTTTTGTTTTGAACGGTGTAGGGACAGTTTAATAAGTGCAGTCGGTTCTCACGTTCGTTGGGGGTTTTTATGCTTCTCTGTAGTGGCAGAGAGAGCATAGTCCTGGATGATAAAAGTTCCTTGTTTCTTACGTGACCAAAATGCTTTGCCTTAAGATGTTATCAACTGCTGGGAAACTGCAATAATGTCAGTCCAGTTCCTAGAATGCAAATGCATCCATTATATTTCCACGATTGGTTGGGAGGCAAAAGTTTGTTTCCGTACGAAACTTCAAGACCCCTATCATTGTGCCATGTTGAACTGTATTTAGGTATTCATCACTGAGATGTTTACTACAAAAAACAAAAACATACATTAAAAAAAATTGATATGTGCACGTGTGTTGACATTATCATGATTACCACTGTTAAATTTATTACTTCTTAGAAATATTTGGTAGTCAGATTATTCATTCAGTCAACATTGTGAAATTATGCTCGATTTCATTTTGTTTTGAATATCTGTCTTTCTGCCTATAGTGAGCAAATAGATGTTGATGTTTAATAATTGGATGAATCCAGCAGTAGATTTTCACTAACAGAAGGGGGGGGTTCACCACTCACCCCCTTCCCCTGCAGACCTCATGCTGTTCCTAAATGTCCCTCTCCCCCAGGATCAGCATTTCAGGATTTCACTAACAGGAAGGGGGGGGTTTCACCACTCACCCCTTCCCCTCCAGACCTCTGACCTCATGCTGTTCCTAAAGGTCCCTCTCCCCCAGGATCAGCATTTCAGGGAACATTTTGGGTTTGCAGTGGGACAGGGGAGACAAAATGTTCCCTTCTACTTCCATCAGTGGAAATTACCAGTGGATCGAACCCTATGTTTTGAACAACTTTGAAGAGGAAGATCTTTCAGATTAATGGGTCAGTTTCAGCAACTGCCACCAAGTCAATAACAATTCTTTAGATTTCTTACATCTCCTTTATTTCTTCCTTTCATTTGGTTAAGTTGCATTATAGACATAAATTGGGACTATATAGAGTTCAGGAGAGAAAACTATGTTGGGTGGCCTGATGGAAGCTGTCCTAAAATGGAATGCACTACAGAAGACCATAGTGGGAAGTGCCTTTTTAAATATTTGATAAACCCTTTAATAAGCTTACCCCTTGGTATACTAAAGCTTTCTAGCTGCTCCAATGGCCATGTTGCTGCTAATGAATAATGGTTTTAGTTCTACTGGTTCATTCTGAGAATACTTTTTTAGAGGTGGCCAGAATGAGACACACTTCATAGAGTGTCTTTCTCAGCAGTATACAGGCCACAGTAAGGTGCAAGGAGCACTTTGTGTTGCCTTAGAAATGTCTGTGGTGTATTCTTAGAAGCATGTCGCAAAGTCCATCCTGTGTCCACCAAAGAAGCAACTACGTTGCCTTGAACGTTGGTAGGAGGCCTAATGAAAAGGAAGCATGGCTGGGGCAAAGATTGCCACTTTTTCGAGAGGCCACGGAAAGCAAGGCAGCACAATATGTGGCACTTTCTCCTAAAAGACGTCTCAAGGAAAATGCAGTGCCTTCTTTTCCGGTATTTGTGATAATTAAGCAGAGGTAGATGGAACAGTTTTCTAATGCATGCCTGTTGCTTGGGTACAGATACCTGGTCTATCTATTGCTGGACTCCCTTAATTTCAAAAGTGGGTTGTATCTCATCACCCATGGATGTGAAGACTGCACGTCATTCCTGCATTCCCCTTCCTCACAGCAGTCCTTTCCAGCCCCAGGAAATTTACTCCCCAAGGTTGCAAGACCCCTGTGGCCTAGTGGGAAGTGGGTGAAAGTGCTTCCTTCTTCCTTTTCTGTCAATGGAGCTGCGCTGGCGGAAGAGGAAGGAAGGTCTCTTTCTGCTGATGCATTGTGGGATCCTACCCAGCATGTGCAGATATTTCCAAGCTAACTAAATTGCAACTTTCGTTTTATTAAAAGGGCTTCTGTGATAGTTCTGGTCCAGCCTCATCATCAGTTACCTGCCACCACAAGTCCAGCGCCCAATCTTTCTTGGTAGTTTTTACTCCTCCATGGGCACACCCCTATGCTTCTCTAATCATTCAAGAGTATTCTTCTTGCTCATGCTGCCCCTTTGATCCAGTTGCTAGCCTGGATACAATTCTTCCCTTGGGATTCTGTGCTACCCATGTGGTTTCCACATGTTGGAGTGGAGCAGAGCCCCACTGCAAAGCATGGAAGAGATTGAGGAGTGAGAGCCCTTTTTAGCATTAGAAAAAACTGAGCCTCTGAAAACAATATAGGTGCCTGACAGAGATGAAATAATGACACTCTCAGCTTGCTGGTTTATAATCAGAAATGCTCCTTTTCTAGTCAAGATCAAATGCAAGATGTTCTTCCCTGTAGATTATCTCAGATTATCTCCATTATTCTCAAGGTTGCTTTTGTACTCCCTGACCACCACAGGGCTCCCAGGTTTGGGAAGGCAAAGGAAACATTCCTAGACCTCTAGCATTTTTGAAACTCCAAACCCATCAGGCTGCCGAGAGCAGAATCCTCCCACTGAGTGAGACACTCTAGGCTTGCACATTTGTTCTCACTGGTTATTATAGTCTCCTATCTTATGGCTATCTGTTGATTGATTTATCCATCTGTTTATTTTAAAGATTCATATCTTGCATGCTCCAGAATCTGCCTTAGATGGATAACAACATAAAATCAAACAACAACAAAAATACGATTTTAAATAACAAAATAAGCAATAAATGAAGTCAACATAAAGCAGCAGTAATATAGCCCACCAACAGTATTTTGATACAGCAGCCAGTAAAATCAGCAATGTAAAACTGTCATAAAGAAGGAGAAAGAGCATGGTAAGGAGAGAATTTGATTTGGTTAAAAACCTGAGCGAACAAAGCATTTTGGCTTGGCACTTAAGAGCCAATAATGTGAGCTCCAGGTGAGCTTAATGGGAGTGGGATTTGGTTAAAAACCTGAGCGAACAAAACGTTTTGGCTTGGCACGTGAGCTCCAGGTGAGCTTAATGGGAGTGGGCATGCCATGGGCAGGGTTTCACCACTGAGAAGGTGCCATCCCTAGTTTCCACCTGATTCACTTACATATGCAGAGCAGGGGTTGAGATGGGGCCTCAGTTGGTGGGCCAGACAGTGTCTGGAGAGGTGGCCTTTGAGTTCCTGTTGAATTTCCCCCAGAAACAGATGAACATGCAGTGCAGATCTTTCAGCACATGGGGGATGCCGTCCCTGTATCCCGACCCTGCAAGAAACTCGGCCTTCTTGGACGCATGCCTCAGTCTCCACCTTAAGGGGACAAAGAGCAACATTGTAAGGCTTCTTGGACAACCAGTTTGGATTTGGGTTATGCAGCCCTGTTCATTTTGGGACAGCAGGCTGGTGAATGCACTGGAGGGCCAGACTGCCATGCTTCCTAGCAGTCTCCCTACCAGTCTCTGGCTCCCAGTCAGGCACCCTCATCCTATGGGGAGGTGGACAGAGCAGCATTAGGCCCTCACCTGCTCAGCTGCTTCATTTTCATCTCCCAAAAACCCCATAGGCTTCAGAGGGAGAAGAGGGCAGGCTCCAGTGTATGCCTTATTACTAGGGGACGGTGGGGTGCACGTGGTAGCAGAAGAATTTAAACTCCTTGAAAAACCAATTTCACAGAACTAGTAGAACTAATACAGATTATTTATGGAGCAAAATTTGTGGGTCGGAGAAGAAGGATGGTCCCCTTTGAGGGGCGTGTTGTTGGATTAAAATAGGTTTTTCAAGAAAAAGAGCGTGGTTTCTTGCCTCTCTCAGGGAGTCCCGCTCCCCTTTTTAGCAAATAAGTATCTTAGAAATGGTCTACAGAAATATTCCTGATATTTAATCGGAAGGGAATTGGTTATTCGTCCTTGCAGGCCCTGTTAAATGAATATGAGCAACCACGGGAGACAGAGTGTTCCTCACCCTTAAACTGAAAATTCTATAGACAGTGAATGTGACCATTTTACTTTGAAAACTCCCATAGAGAAACAAAACCTCAGATTGGTAATTCTAGAAGCTCATCGGGGAATTCATCACTGCATTTGATGAGAAATCAATGTTTATTGATTTGTCACTCAGTGGAGAAGTTGTTTTAGAGATTAGGGAGATTAAACTACTACTCTGCTTGGCCCAACATCATCCACCTAAGTGTGCTGTGCTTGGAAACAGTATTCTAAAACAGGAAAAAAACCTCCAGTAGACAGGGAGTGAAATCATATTAAAATGTATTCCCTTTGATTCAGTTTTAAATTATTTTCATCCCTTCTTCTGGAAAGGCGCTACTTTGGAAATTCAGTTTGAGATTTTCAAGGAATTGAGGAGATTGGCATTAAATACTTTGATTAGGGTCTTTAAAGCTTAAGGACTACGATATCTGTAGATCCATTTGTATTTCAGTATACATCAAGAAAGTCACTGGACAAAACACAATAAAAATCATGTATTTAGTTCTGAACCTGTCCCTCATATGGATAGAAAAACAGGGCCAGGTTCAGTTAGGGGGTATTCTTCTGCAGACCTGGGAGAGCCCCAGGTTTGCTGAAAAATGTGAAAACCAACCAAAAATGGGTTAAATCCCACTCCTGAAGAGAATACTGTTGTCCATGCTTGCACAGGCAGTGTGATCCATTTCAGGTGACTGTGAGGCGATCAAGGGTGGGAGCAAGGGAGAGAAAGAAAGTTAGCATGTGCCAGGCAGGTAGGTGAAGGAGACGAGGAGAGAGCGGAAGCCACCACAGCATGACAGTGCTCAGGTGGGGGGGGGGGAGTGGAGTCCTGCCACTTGTGCCAGGCAACCATGGTTAGGTGGGTGGGCGGGCTGGTAAATGGATGGTTCACCAAGGGAGGTGGGGGATGGGTCATAAGAAGGACAGAACCACCAACAACAACAACAACTTGAGTCTCACAGGTCCCCTGCTGATTAAAAATTTTGATTGAAACATGTACCAGAAGTAGTATGAACCCCAGAGGGCCAGTTCATCTGCATCTCCATTGAACAGGAGAGTGTGAGCGATTGTATCCTAATAATGCCCTGTGACACAAAGCAAATACTGAAATTGAAGATTGGCCTTAAAGCATTAAAAGATCGCTGCAGGAAAATCCACCCATTTCTGAAGAGATGCCAAACTGTAAAATAAGGCTGCAAGTCTATCAAATAGAATATCCATCCGTAAGACAAAGTCGAGGAAGTATTAATGACCCAAATGATGGTAGTCCTTACGGAGGAAATGTGGCATCCAAGGTGACATGCTTGATATTTCTAGAGCTGGAATCGTTCTTAAAGTTACCTCCGTACTGATATTGTGCCTGGTTTGTTAGCAAATGCAAGTCATCACTACTTCCCCAATAGTGAGTTCCACAATTTAATTGCTCACTGAATTTAGAAGTGTTTCCTTTTCTCTGTCCTGTATATATTGCCCGTCAGTTTTAGTGGGTGCACTTGAATTCTTATATTATGGAAAGGGGGCAAAAACCTTCCTCTGTCTGGCAGCCCTAACGGCCCAGCCTGTTCTCATCAGAGCTCAGAAGCTAAGCAGGGTCGGCCACGGTTAGTACTTGGATGGGTTGTTATGCAGAGGAAGGCAATGGCAAATCACCTCTGAACATATCCTTGTCTTGAAAACTGCATGAGGTGGAACTTTATGTGCTACGGAGCAGGATACCCAAGGATGTGAATAAGGCCCTAACCTGCACAGGTTCCAGAGGCTCTGTAAAGTGGAGCTTTTCCAGTGTGTTTTGATGGCCTGTGAGTTGGTTTGCTTCCTTTTGCTTGCATTTCCATTCGTGTGTGTGTGTGTGTGTGTGTGTGTGTGTGTGTTTGTTTCATTGGTTGTAACCCGCTTTGAGCCCCACTGATCAGGAGAAAAGTAGGATATGAATCTCCCTTATAAATAAAAGCCAAATGGTGGTGGCACTTCTCTAGAACATTCCACACGCTCCAAAATCAGTTCACTCTCTGATCTGTCATTCAGAGGGTCTCCCTTTCCACTGGCTGCTTTGCCTGAGTCCTGCCTCCAACATTCTAAACATTTTGTTAATCCTCTCCCCTCCATAGCCAGTCAGAACACAGAGGTTATTTGCATATGCAGCCTCATTGGCCTCTGCCTCGGAACACAGAGGTCGTTTGCATATGCGACTTGATTGGCTTTTGCCTCTAACAATCTCCAGGTGAGGGCTGGAGATCCCTCAAAATTACAACTGTTCTTTAGGTAGCAGAGATCAGTTCCTCTGGAGAAAATAGTGGACTCAGTGTCATTATACCCTGCTGAGGTCGCCACAGCAAATTGACACTGAGTGCCCAAGGCCGGGGCACCTGCCCAGAGCCTCTTTCTAGAGGCCGTTGTATTTATTTCCACAATGGGCCTTTTTCCTAGTTTTAAATAAGCAGAAAGAGAGCTAAATTGCAAATCAAGCTACTTTGATTTGAGTTCTTTCAGTAACAGAACTCAAACTAAATTCAAGGACATGGCAGCAAAGGATATGCAGAAGATGAGATTCCACTTTGAAGACCCATGGCCAGCTTAGAAATGGGAAACACATTATGCTGTCTTTAGTAGCAAATATCTGCCAGTCTCCAGAGTAGCCAATTTTGACATTCTCAGATCTAGATGGTCCTCCCCTGGTTTGGCCCCCACTTACCAAGAAGGGAATGTTAAGCTTGTCAAATGGCAAGGGGTGTTCCTGTTTGTTTATACAAATAACCCAGACAATTCCCAATAGGATGGGAGGCTGGTAGTAAAGCAGGAGGTAGTATTTTCCCATGGGGCCAATGTTTTGCTCTTGCAGACACAGGTACTTACAGGACTCCGGCCTCCTACTCCAAAGGGGTCCCTTCTCCAATACCCCCAAATTTAGTTACCTTGATGTGTCTTCTAGGATATACAGCAGGAGCATATCTCATCCAAAACTTAAGAACTCATAAAACCCATTAATTTCAATGGTAGAGACTTTTTTTGCCAATGTTTTTTTTTAATCCTTTCTTTAAAAAGGGGGGGGCTCAAAATCCCACAACTAAATAGTGTTTTTTTAAAGTAGAAAGTAGAAAAAAAATATGACAGTAGTGGCCGATCTACACTTAAATTTCTATAAAAGATTTCCAAATATCTAAAAATAGGTCCATAAGCAATTGTCATCTATATGCCACGCATTCAAATACTGATAGAGCTCTAAGATCCTCAATCCATTGATTTACCATAGGTGGGCATTTACCTTTCCAGTGTTGTAATACGAGTCTTTTAGCTGTAGTAAGGGCACGGAGGGTCCATTTTGGTTGACCATCAGTTAGCCTCCAAGAGAGAGGCAGATAGTGTAACGTTTCAGTGGGAAGAACATAAGCATATGCTTCACTCTCTTGTTGAACTGAATGGGACTTAAATGTGCAACTCTGAATGTCTTGTTCTCAAGGCTGTTACTCTGGGCCAGGCTGTGCAATATACATAAGCCTGTGCACCTTTCCTTAATGAAATCCAGCCATCTGTAGCTGTGGTCTTGAGCAGAGCTCTGATGGAGGAGAGGGGACACTTGGCCTTTTCCCCATGGGCCAATGTTTTGCACTTGCAGACACAAGTACTTACAGGACTGCTGACCCCCCCCCCAACTCCAAAGGGGTCCCTTCTCCAATACAAGTGAATCCCTCCTAAGTGTGCTTTACATGACAGAAAAGGTCATTAGGGCGGGATCACTGCTGCTGCAACGCACTGTGTTGTCTGCCGCTGAGAACAACATAAAAAATGGAAACAGCAGTAAACTATTTTACATAATCCATTCCTTTGTTCTTTATTCTTGGTTAATTAATAACGTTTTGATTCCCCTCCTAATATGTGGCCATATTGTTTTAGCGTCAAAGGGGAAGGATTGTCATGTTGTAATTCCAGTTTGACAGTCGGCGTTTCAAATTGAAAATGTTTCCATCGTAAGGTATTTGAGAATATCAGATAACTGTAATAAATGTAATAAAGTTCCCTGTCTCTAGAGGGATTTTTTCCCCCTTTTGTGTTGTTACTTTAGAAGATGAAACAACATTTTTGTTCAATAGGAAACCAGCATCATCCTTGCTCATTTGAGGCCATTTCTGGTAGCTTACTGATAGTCATTCATATCTAAATGCAATAGTCACTTTGAAATGCAAATTGTTAAAGAAAAATAGCATATGGTGGAGGTAAGTACTTTCCCCCCCCCCCCAAATCATCTCCTACACTTTAAGGATGTGAGCATAGCAAAAATTATTCTTTGGAAAGAAATCTTGGGCCTTTGACACATTGAAGCTTGAACTAATCAAGGCTTCTCCGCCAGCATATATGCATATCCATATCAAGGCCCCAGTGCTGAAAACATGCGGATTAGCATAGTAATTTAACTGCCCCCTGCTAATCAACTAAAGCAAGCAGATGATGCGTGCATGATGCATTTGTAAAGGCACTCTTTCAGAACCCCAAATACGCCAGGTAGTTGACCGTGTATTTTATGTTAATTCTAATGAAGGGAGAAAGTGAGACAGATGCTGAAGTGCTGCTAGCCTTTGCATGTAAGATTTTGACGTGACGAGAACCACTTCACAATGAGATCTCTCCTGTGAGATGCAGAATCCCATTAAGTGGCTGATTCATGCTCTGGCTGACCAGTCTGTTATGCTCCAAGTAGAATATCGGTGGCAGAGAAATAAAAAAGTGTTGCATAAATATGGGGTTTTTTTTAAAAAAAAAATCCTTATTGAAGCTCACTTCCAAAAGAAGTGTTTTGTGGGAGCTTCGTGATGGATAGAGGAGACGATCAGCAGAAGTCATTAAAAAATGACTTGGTGTTATGATAATAATTTTGGTCTGTTTCATGGGATGGACATAGCAGGCATACACATAAAGTAAAGCTGAAAATAAAGTGTAAACGTCACCTAATAGCATGTTCTAGCTCAAGATTTTCTCCAGTGCAGGTTCCAGAGATTACTTTGGAATGCAAGATTATCTGTGCTTGCTGCATAGAAGATAAAATTGATACAGATGTATGGGTCCCATCACTTGTTCCCATGTGATCCCTGTGCAACTTAAGATGGCCAATTTTAATTGACCCCCACATCCTGCGGTCTTGTGTGGGCAAAGGGAATGGACCAAAACTTGCTTAGTTTGCAGAACAGTTGGACCCAAAGCCTGTGTTGCTGGAGACTGACTTTAGCAAAGGCAATGTGTAGGTATTGATTCATATCCCAGCTTATCTCCTTAGACTCAAGGTGGCTAACAAAGTAATAACAAGCTACAAACACACTTCATCAACAAAATAAAAACACAGCTGCATTTTTTCCAATTAAAACTTCTGAGATTTCTTCGAAGGCCTCTGTATTTTTTTTAAATTCTATTTTATTATATTTGTATCCTACCCTTCCTGCAAGCAGGCTCAAGGCGGGTTCCATCAATATTAATACAGTTTACAATAGCAATTAAAACAACAAATATGTAACATGCTGCAGTAGTTCAATTTGGATTTCAAGGTAGACTATGGTCCAGCATGGCTAGGTCACCACAGTAAGGGTGCCTTACAATGTTACAAGATGGTGCTCTTAGCAATAGGAGCAACCTGTTACCCAACAAGAAGACCAGGTCCAAGAGTACCCGCAAGCTTTTTTGGGGCTACCAAAGAAAGCCAGTTTGGTGTAGTGGTTAAGTGAGTGGACTCTAATCTGGGAGAACTAGGTTTGATTTCCTGCTCCTCCACTTGCACCTGGCTGGATGACCTTGGGCAAGCCATAATTCTGGCACAGCTGTTCTTGAAAAAGAGCAGTTTCTGTCAGAGCTCTCTCAGCCCCACCTACCTCACAGGGTGTCTGTTGTGGGGAGGGGAAGGGAAAGGGAAAGGAGTTTGTAAGCCGCTCTGAGACTCCTTTGGGTAGTGAAGGGCGGGGTATAAATCCAATCTCTTCTTCTTTTCTTCTTATCCCCACCTGGGTCTGGTAGTTCAGCACCAGCCCAACATTGCTGCGTTTCCAACCAGTACCACCTCCATCCTATCTGGATTAAAGTTCAGTCTGTTTACCCTTGACCACAGCCTCAAGATACTGGTCCAGGACCTTCACAGCTGCTTCCAAAGGCTTGGATAGTGATATATAAAGCTAGGTGTCATCCACATATTGGTGACAACCCACTCTGAAGCTCTGAATGATCTGGACCAATTTGGTGTAGAGCCAGTTTGGTGTAGTGGTTAAGTGCGCGCGCTCTAATCTGGGAGAACCGGGTTTGATTCCCCACTCCTCCACTTGCACCTGGCTGGGTGACCTTGGGCAAGCCGTAGTTCCGATAAGAGCTGTCCTTGAAAAAGAGCAGTTTCTGTCAAGAGCTCTCTCAGCCCCACCTACCTCACAGGGTGTCTGTTGTGGGGAGGGGAAGGGAAAGGAGTTTGTAAGCCGCTCTGAGACACCTTTGGGTAGTGAAGGGCGGGGTATAAATCCAATCCTCTTCTCTTCTTAATGTAAAGGTTAAAGAGCCTTGGGAATAAAATGGACTCTTCTGACACGTCACACATCAGGTCCCAACTGTCTCTTCCATGGAAATTCTGTTTCTGGCCAACAAGAAAAGAACAAAACCAATGGAAGGCTGTCATTTTTGTTTTATCCCAAACATTGATTGCAGTATATCCACCAAATTACCATAATTGACTGTTTCAAATGCTGCTGATAGATCCCAGCAATATCAGCACTGATGAACTGCTCTTATCTAGTTGTACTTAGGGATCAACCCAAGCCAGTAATCCTGTTTCAATTCCCAAGTGTGACCTGAAGCCAGCCAGAAATTGGTCAAGGGCAGATACTCCATCCAAAAATGTTTGCAGCTGTTCTGCCACAAACCTACTCAAGAGGGGAACCTACCCAAGAGGGGAACATAGGTCAATAATTGATTGCATCCCTCTCATTCAATTTCTTAAGAAGAAGTCTAATCACAGTTTCTTTCAGTCCTGTTGGTAAGAGGGGCATATTAATAATCTTCCCCAGGAGAGTTTCCACTTCCTCCTGTCATGATTTCAGTAGCCGGGATGGGCATGGATCCGGTTTGCAGAAAGGGGCCTTCGCAACCCCAAGCATTCCATCAACATCAGTCAGGGACACCAGCCTGCAACTATCCATGAAATACTGGCAAGAGATAAACTGTATTCCTTGGTTTGTATTTATTTATTACGGCATCGAACCAACATAACCATAACACGTTAGGATACAGAGTTTTTAAAATCTGGGTAAAATGCAGTAATATATATATCATAAAAGTATTTGACAAATCCAGTAAGAAATATAAAAGGCAAATACAATTTTATAAATTTAGCCGCACCTTTCTAATATGATAGCATGCCACCCAAAATTTAGTCGCAGATTCAGTAATAGTCCGAGACTTCGTATTCCTTGGTAGCCAGAGATATACATACGTATCAGCAATACAATGCTCTTCGCACAAAATTGACTTGGACAGCTATAGTTCTTTGGTGGTTAATAATATGATAATCTCATATGATCTCATTTTTAGAAGTAGTAATGCTTATATTAACCTTGTTGAGTATTCTCAAATCAGAAGCTTTTTCCAAACAAAACAAGGGTTTTCTACCAAATAATATTTCTGAATCTGAACGCTTTCTTACTCAAATTCCAAAACATACTGCAACAAGGATGTATTCTATATTATTGAATGTAAACTTACCTCTTATGGGTTCTTTTCAACTTAGCTGGAATAAGGATCTCGGCAAAGAGCTTGATGTCAGGATTTGGGACTTTACCTTTTCTTTTGGGTCTTCTTTCACTTATGCCTTACTTTTAAGGAAAACCTTGTTAAAATGACTCATCAGCTTCATCTTACCCGAAAGATCATAGCAAAGATTTACAACTTATGTTCAGGTTCCTTTTTGTAAGGCTCCGGGAGCTGACTTTATGCATATGTGATGGTGGTGGTGCTGTGAGCAAAAATTCTACTTTGTGAGCTACTGGCATTAAAGTTGTGAGCGAACGATTTGGCTGCTGCATAAATTAGTTTGCTCTGGAGCCATCTTTCCTGAGCTAAGACAAAAATGTGTGAGCCAGAGGCTAAAAATCTCTGAGCTAGCACACAGCAACTCAGCTTAGAGGGAACACTGCTCTCGAGCAAAATAGTATTGAGTGAGGATTACTGAATTGATCAGTAATGGCCTTGTTAGAGAAGTTCCTATGATTCCAGAATTACTTTTGCTTAATTATGCAGCTATATTTCAGCCTTTTCTTTTAAATTTAATCATGGCAGCTAGACATTTGTACTCAAGATACTGGAAATCAAATCCCCAAGGTTCATGAATGGGTTGGCAAAATCAAGAATACTTCTGCCATAATGAAACATACTCTTTTATTGAAAGGACAGTGTTCACAACAATTTGAAACCATTTGGGCTGGCCCATATTCAAACATCTGTGTAACGCTAATTCTATTATTTAGAAGTATTGCTTTTTGCTTCAGAGTATTTTTATCGAACGTATTTTTATTATTTAGAAGTATCGTTTTTAGCTTTAATTTAGGAGGTTCTTTTTGTTTTTGCTTTGTTAGTCTCTTTTTTTGTCCTGTTATTTTAATTCACCCCTTCGAGTGAATGATGTTCTGTTGTTTCTGTGAAGTATGCTATAAAAAAATTAAAGATTGCAGAGAAAAAAAATTCCAATTTAGTCTGGATCCAAACCAGTGTCTTCTGTTGACAATAATGGAAGGAACAGAACAAAGCTTAAGTCCAACAAAGTTTAATTCTGGGTATAAGCTTTCATGCACCCACCTGAATCTATCTTAATGGCAGCAGAAGTTATTATTATGTACTGGGAGATTAATTCTTGGCTCTGTCCACAAAGATTTCTGAATGTGAATTTATTTTCCGCTTTCAGTAACGTTCCATCTTTTCTTTTTAGGGAACGTGACTACTAGCACCTCTGTGTCTCAGATGACGAGTGGCATCAGTCTTGTTTCCTTCAACAGTCGTCCTGATGGGATGCATCAGAGATCCTACTCTGTTTCCAGTGCTGACCAGTGGAGTGAAGTGACAGTCATTGCAAACTCAGGCATCAGTAGTGGTAAGAGGCAATGGTAGACTCCACCTCCCCCCTGTATTTTTAGTTAACAAATGTATGAAGTACCTTTCCCACAGTTAACAAGGCCAGGTAGCGAGGAGAGATAAGAAACATTGCAAAACATTCTATTGTCAAAAAGGTGTTTGGAGTACATCTTGTATTTGCACTCCAAGGGGAGATGCATAGCACAAATAGTTATAAGATCATTGCTTACGAGGGGGTTTTGCCTAATGTGCAGTAGTTATGCAAAGGGAGTAAGATTTTTTCATGTTTGAGGAAAGGCAGTGTCGAAGATAAAGGTGAGTTTTGGAGAGGGAAGCTTAAGCATATGAAGATCAGGGGAAAAGAAAACAGTCAAGGTCCCAAGTTTGGGCAAGAATTCAGGATGTGGATACTGGACAGCCCTTATTGTGCTCCAGTCAGTAATCTGTCTCTTTCTATTCCTCCCACCAGCCAAAAATGCATTCCTTTTCACCCATAAGCTCAAATATCTCTCTGCTTCTGCCAGCCAAAGTTAAGCCCCCTTCTGCCATGTGATGAAACTGCGGGGCAGTGTTTTCTACATTTGCAGCCTACTCTGTCCAGAAGTCCAGGGGATGTGAATTTGTCAAAAGTTTATGTTAAAGGCAAAACACTGCTTGTTATTTTAATGAAGTGGGTGCACATATGCAGAAGTTCAGAGAGCCAAAATCGGACAACAGGGTGTGACATGAGGGGACCCCTGTGGCCAGTGGGGAACCATGCCCAAGTTATGGAGGAAGGTCTTGTTGATTGAAAATAAAACTGTGCATCACCCTGCCTTGGGGAGGTGGAAGCAATCCATATGCTACACATGCTGAGTTCGATGATTCTGAAGGGGCAACAGTAGTTGCTCATCCTTCCTTATTATATAAAAGCCAGTTGGGGTGGCAAGATTCTATGCCTGGCAAAATCAGTTGGCTCCGTGATGTGTCAATCACAAGGTGTCTCTATCCACTGGCTGTGTTGCTTGAGTTCTCTCCCACCTACTGCAGCCTAGGCCACTCTTCTCTGATTGGGCCAGCGTTTCAAGGTCATTTGCATATGGAAGCTGATTGGACTTCACTCCATTCCGCACCTCAAACTCTCGTCCCCCCGCGACACAGCTGGAACTGTCAGTTGCATATGCGACCTGGTGTCTTTTGCGAGAGACCTGAGAGCGCTTCAGGGGATGGTGTGC
>NW_015175993.1:455705-461667 GCF_001447785.1 Gekko japonicus
CCAACCTTTTAGGAATGGAAATTCCTGGAGATTTGAGGGGTGGAGCCTGGAGATGGTGGGGTTTGAGAAGGGGGTGGGACCTCAGACAGGTACAGTGCCATAGACTCCACCCTCCAAACCAGCCATCTCCTGAGGAACAATTGTTGCTAATCTCCAGGGGAGGGCTGGAGATCACTCAGAATTACAACTGCCCTTCAGATGGTAGAGATCAGTTCCCCTGGAGAAAACAGTAAGCTCTGTGTCATTATACCCTGCTGAGGTCATCACAGCAAATTGACGCTGAGTGCCCAAGGCCAGGGCACCGGCCCGGAGCTTCTTTCTAGAGTTCGTTGTATTTATTTCCACAACGAGCCTTATTCCTAGTTTAATATATTGCTATTGTGCCCCTTGCTGAAGTGTTTGGATTGTTCTGGCCGGATGCCGTAATAAAATCTCTTCTAATATATTGCTATATTGCTTTTCCCTAAAAAGTTTAAATCAGGTTCCAAACATAAGTATTTCATATGCATTAAAAATGGGCTAAATAAATAAATAACCTATGTATTGAGGGTAAGTGCTGTTGGGTTTACAAATGGGGAACACGCTCTGGAGCTTGAAGATGTGTCGTACAAACTACTACACCACCAAAAAAAAGCAACAGAACCTCAGACATGCCCTGGACCCTTCCGGTTCATGCTCTTGTGGCCTCTTTGTTTTCTGTAAAACAAGGAGGGGCCCAAGGGGGTCAAAGTATTCAGCCCCATGATCCACAGATGCAGGCTGTAATGAATCACAGTACTATGCATGAGTATCCAACCGGGAATAGCACCCACAGGGGACATTTTGTGAACTGCGCAGATGCTTCATCCACACTATCATAGCTTTCCAGGAGGAGAGAGGTAGGTTGCTTACCCTTTATTAGACCCTGCAGAATTTTACATCTGCCTCCGCATAACTCCTGCCTTTAGTAGGTCTCTGTGTTGCATAACATGTGTGGTCTCCTCTCCTGGCGTGCCAATCAAGAATAGGGAATTAGGCTTGCCATGAAGTTCCTTTCTATTCACCAAGAGGCAGAGCACGATCCTGCGTGTTCATAATCCCCCCAGGTGTGTACTGAGGATGCTGTTGGCATCCCTTGCTCTTGGGTTTTTCTTTCATTCATTCAAGTTTGCTTGTTAGCTTAAAAATGTTTGGTGGTATTGCCCACAGTGGAGTTAAGTCATGGACCGGACAGAGGAGACCTGTTGCAGTCAACATTCATATATACCTCTTTTATTTTCTGCCACCGAGTCACAGCTGACTTACAGCAACCCCATAGGGTTTTCAGGGCAAGGGATGTGAGGAGGAGGAGGAGGAGATTGGATTTATACCCCACCCTTCACTACCCGAAGGAGTCTCAGAGCGGCTTACAATCTCCTTTCCCTTCCCCTCCCCACAACAGACACCCTGTGAGGTAGGTGGGGCTGAGAGAGCTCTTGACAAAAACGGCTCTTTTTCAAGAACAGCTGTTCTTGAGGTTTGTCATTGCCTGCCTCCATGTCACGACCCTGGTATTCCTTGGAGGTCTCCCATCCCAATACTAGCCAGGGCCAATGCTGCTTAGTTTCTGAGATCTGAGGAGATCGGACTAATCTGGGCTGTACCCTGCCCTTTCTTCCCAGTGGGGACCCAAAGCCGTTTAAATTATTTTCCTCACCTCCATTTTAGCCACACCAATAACAACCCTGTGAGGTAGGTTAGGCTTGAGAGAGTGTGACTGACCCAAGGTCACTCGCCAAGCTTCCATGGCAGACTAGGTTTGGGTCTCCCAGATCCTAGAATCCTCGTCAGAATCTCGTTTTCCATTTTAGATGCCACTTGTACAGCATTGCCAAGTCAGATAACAGCAAATTTTTCCAACACAGCTTTCGAAAGGATTCCACACCCCCAACCTCAGAAAACACATTTTTAAGGCAACCGCACACACAGCACATCGGAATAATATAACCAATACAACTTAGAGGCAGTGTTCCCTCTAAGCTGAGTTAGTGCGAGCTAGCTCACAGTTTTTTAGCCTCCGGCTCACACATTTTTGTCTTAGCTCAGGAAGGAGGACTCCAGAGCAAACTAATTTATGCAGTAGCCAAATCGCTCGCTCACAACTTTAAAGCCAGTAGCTCAGAAAGCAGAATTTTTGCTCACAAGACTCCACAGCTTAGAGGGAACATTGCTTAGAGGTCACCAGAGCAGATGTGACTGTGGCCAGATCGTTTGATGTCCAGCCTTGGCTGAGAACAAGGCTCTCCTGGCCACTGCCACTCCCTGCAAGTACAGGTACGGAATCGAGATCCGGGATCACAGCCAAGTTGCAAAACTGAGTTTTCTGGGAGCAGGTTAAGCTTCAGTTTATTTCCACCCTCCCCGTCAAGGTCATAATTGGCCCCACACACTTATGAATCACCTGCACACCTTCCATGTACAGGCCCAGGCCCATAGCTACGGTGGGGCTTTTGGGGGCTCCGTCCCCTTTCGTAAAGGCACAGCCCCACAAGAATTTCTCCTGTAAATGCTTTTTTCATTCATTTAAAAATATTTTTTAAAAGGCGTGCACTCTTTTAAGCAGAGCGGGGGGCTGTAGTTGACTAACTACCACACTCAGCAAGAGGGTTGGTGTAGGTGACGTCTAGGATCCCTTCTTGACCTCTGTGTCACTAAATCGGTCTCCTTTACGAGAGTTTTTCTGCCTAAGTGTTAGCTTTTTTGACTATAGAAGTCATCACCCCCACCTGCCGGCTTGTTCTCAGAATTGTTTCTTAGGCTGGCAGAAGTGATTTATTTTCAGCAGCTGAGAACTGTCATCTAAAGTGGTCTACAGCTTGCAATTTAGAGATCTATCCTAGTAACAGCTTTCTATTGGCTAAATGGCTTTTCTTTCTGCTCTGAGAACTTCAGCCTCACCAGAAAAAAACTTGCCCCAGAAGTCACAAAATCCTTGCTACAGATCTGGACAGGACAGAGTTAGGTGCCATCTGCATACTGCCAACAGCACCAATCCCTGGACAGTCATAAGAACACGAGAAGAACCTTGCTGGATCAGACCATCTGATCCAGCATCCTATCTCACACAGTGACCAACCAGTTCCTCTGGAGGTCCAACAACAGGGCAAAGAGTCCAAGGCCTTCTTCTGATGTCATTTCCTGGTTATGCTTTCCAGGAACTTAAATATTGATATTGTACAAGACTTATCTTTGTATATGGACTTTCTAATGGCATCAGAAAACCGTATCATGGTAGAGAAGCTTAATTCGGCCTGAGCACACTTTTCCAATGCTCCCTGAACCACGGAATCCTCGAAGTGTTCACACATGACAGTTTTTTTGAAAAAGCATTCTCCAGTATCTTCAGTATACAGACCCTGGATTGGGAAGATGAGGATTTTTGTCTTTGTGGGGGTGGGAGGCCATTCTTTGTTGTATCCTTGTGCTCCACTCTCCAAAATTCTTTCGCTAAGAACATTGCAGTGAATCGCCAGGAGTTAAAGATCAAATTACAAACAGGACAGACAGGCTGGAGGGGGTAGAACACACTCATCCCTGCTGAGAAAGAGGTCTATTGTTCTTCGTAAAATTCCAACTTCTTTGGGTTGCTTTAGAGGGTGAGAAGGAGAAACACTCAGTTCAGACTCAACATGAAACTAGGGTTTCTTTTAACTACAGTAAATTTGTAACACTAGGATATAGCCCTCATTCAGATCCTGCCTTGTTTTTTAAAAAATCCTATTGTCATTGCATTAAGAACATGAGAGAAGCCAATGTTGGATCCGGCCAATGGCCCATCCAGTCCAACACTCTGTCACACAGTGGCCAAAAATACCAGGTCCACCAGTGGGGCCAGGACACTAGGAGCCCTCCCTCTTGCCCCACAGAGAGCTGGCTGGTTTCCCAGCATACAGTGCAGTGAGGCATGGCAACCGGGAGCAAGTCAGGATTAAACCAAGATTTCTTTGTTTGTGTGTCATAGGAAGCCATAGCTGGGGGTGGTGGACTGGAAAGTGCTATCAGGATGCAGATGACTTACGGCAACCTCATAGGGTTTTTAAGGCGTTCAGAGATGGTTTGCCATTTCCTACCACTGCCTGCCTCTGCGTCATGACCCTACATCCCAACCCTTGGTGGTCGCCCATCCAAATATTATCAAGGGCCGACCCTGCTTATCTTCCAAGATTGGGCTAGCCTGGGCCATCTAGGTCAGGGCAGAACCTTGCTCAATAAACCGACTTCTAAACATGGTTTGAGGTTGTGTGATTTGATTTTTTGTTTCTAATTTTGGGAGTGCTTTGGGTCAGTTGGGATACCCCTGAGCCAACCCGAAACAACTAATTTGAGGGTTAATTTTGGCTTGGACGTATCCGAATGCACACCCCTGTCTCTGACGCTCTAGGCGCTACACCGCATTGGCTCTCCATTGCCTTGTGTGGTGTCTCTGTCTTATTGGCAGGAACACATTAAAAGAGCTTTTTAATTTTCATCCTCTATCCCCACCCAATTCGATTTGAATTTGAGAGTAATAAAAAGATAATCCGTGCGAAAGCAGCAGGGGGTATCCCTTTGGATTCAAATACCAACATGCTGGAGAATAAGACTGCTTATTGTCACATGCTTTTATTGTAGACAAAATAACATATTGGGATTCATTTTTCCCCCTGCACCTTTATCCCATTAAAATTAATACTTTATATGGCTCTGTTGAAGTTTTCAAAGTCGTCATATCCAAGACCTTTGGTTCCCTGCAGCTTCTGTCTTTTACGCAACTGGGAACATTCCCTAATTAGATAAATTACTTTGTAGAGGGCAGCACTACAAAACAGGAGGTGCTGGTTAAATTAAAGGGGGGGAAAATAGAAAAATCCATTCCGTGGAATGCCCCACTGCTTTATGACTATTACAGTTGTAAGGTTTTACATTTAAGTACCTGAGGTTTAAAATTAAATGTCTAATATAATTTGGCACAGGAACATGAAGTCTGTGACTGTCCTTAGAGAATACAGACAGTTCTGTTGACTGTTTCAAATTGCCGTGTGCTTGAGAGTGAGAAAAATCATACAACTGGATCACTTTTTAGTTAAATGCCAGATGCTGTTCAACACAGATTAATGCAATCGCACGTTGAGCTTTGAATTTCTTACTTAAACTGTTTCAGCACTGCATGAAAAATACCTTTTTTTTTTACCTTCTACTTATCCCTTCCCGAGTGTTTGACAGAAGTAATTTTTGCTGCAAGAGAATAAAAACTGGAAGTAGTAAATCCCCGCCAAGGAATCTCTTGTGCGGATTCTTTATGGGGCACAATTGATCTGCCCGTCAGCACCTGATGTAGTTTCAACTGTTTATCACCCTAATGGTGGCAGTGAGACAGTGGACACAGGCTCACGAATGGCTGTGAATGAACTTGGTTTCTGTAGTTAGTGATGAAGCCGCTTTGCGTTATTGATAGATTCGGAGCAATTACCACAGCAGTAACTGTTGGCTGAGAGGTCATGCTGTATCTGAGACGGAGGCATACACACCTCCGTTTGAATCATTGGCTGTGATGCTTATCTCTCACTTTACACTCCTGTGTGATTGTAGGGTCACAGCCTCTGGAGATCCATTTATTACCGTTGTTGTTTTTTGGCTCCGGTGAGAACATTTGTGCATGCTTCACATGGGTATTTGGCACCATAATCCTTCCAACAATCTTCCTTGTTGTTTCGCCTTCTCTGCATCTATCCCCCAAGTGGAAGAATCTCATTTTTCCCCCAGTTATTCCCCCACACACACTTACTTGGATGTCACATGAGTATAATCCAGGTGTTCCAAATAAGGATGTAATGTAGCAGCATGAGTCTCAGAAGCAGGTCTTGCACGACATGAGCTGTGTGGCTGCTGCACCGTTACTTCTGATGCTGTGCATTTGAGATGCAGAGCAGCCCCAGAGGGATGTAAGAAGGGGTTGTTCTTTCCC
>NW_015175993.1:462149-463379 GCF_001447785.1 Gekko japonicus
ATTCCTGCCCAAAAATAGCCCTGCTGGCATGTATTCCTCTCACTGGATCAGAGTGACATGGATTCATGTGGAGGCAGCAGCCAGAGGAATGGAAATACAGGACTGGATTCCTGAGACTGCCGAGAGTGAGGGAACTGGTCTATGGCCTGATACAGGACATTTGCAATGTTCTTTTTCCTTTTTCCTTTTTTTTTTTTTTGATTTTTTCATATGTGCATATCTGTGTGTGTGCATGTGTGAGTGTGCATGCACCTGGAAGTCATGGTGATGGTGACTGACCCCTACTGGGGGCCTGGAGGATATTCAGAGAAGTGGTTGAATAAAGCCTGCCCCTGTCCTCCCAACTGCTGGTATTCCAGGGAGGTCTCCCATCCAAGTACTTGCCAGAGTTGACCCTGCTTAGCTTCCAAGATCTTACAAGATCAGGTTTGCTTGGGCTATCCAGGGCAGGGCTACATTTGCACTTTTCTTAATTTGCTGCATTGTAGTTTTCACTTGGTGTACATTACCTCCAGCATTACCTCTTAAAGATTCCCCCCCCCCCATCAAGTCACAGCTGACGTATGGCGACCCTGAATGTTTTCAGGGCAAGAGACCTTCAGAGGTGATTTGCCATTTCCTGCCTTTGCCTCATGACCCTGGTATACCTTGAAGGTCTCCCATCCAAATGCTGACCAGAGTTGACCCTGCTTAGCTTCCAGGAGCTGTCAAGAACAGGCTCACCTGGGCCATCTGGGTCAGGGCATCTCAAAGATACAAAACAGGAAAGTGTGCAGTTGCCATAACAATCCACTGAGGAATGGCAGTAATCCCCCCCGATTATATTCTTCCTTTCTCCCCCCTTGACTCTACATTCCCTTGTAAACATGGGGGAAACCGTGGGTGCTGGGGGAGGAGGGGGGACAAAATAAATCTCTAAAGCTCCAGAAAGGTTTGCTACGAGTCCTAAAATGAAACTCTTTTACTGAAGATCACTTTCTTGTAGAGTTGCCTGGTCTAATATGTCTTTTGTCCAGCGGTGTGAATAGAAGTTTTTTGTTGCTTGCCAGAACTGCATTCCACAGCAAGTCTTGCCCTCGAAGCCAGATATGTAGGCATGGTTCACTCTTTGGGGCAGGAGCCCAGGTGGACATAAGAACATAAGAGAAGCCAATGTTGGATCAGGCCAATGGCCCATCCAGTCCAACACTCTGTCACACAGTGGCCAGGTGCCATCCAGGAGGTCCATCA
>NW_015175993.1:465655-476561 GCF_001447785.1 Gekko japonicus
GGGAACGCGTTCAGACGCCCACCCTTGGCCCGCGGTTTCAGGAAACTAGTACCTCGTAGGTACTAGTTTTTAACTCCGCACCTTCGGCAGGGAGCCATGGGTTCGCCACGGGAGCACTGCGCTTCCCAGATGTTGGGGTGAGATTGCGCCCGGAAAATCTGCGGGACTGCCATGCCTCTCCCGCGGCAACTTTGCCGTGTGACCGGGGCCTAAGATTCCCCCCCTCCCCCCCCCCTTTGTTTTGCTCTCTTCCTTTCATGATCTGCCATTCCTCTATCCCCAACTCTAATTTTCCTCCTTCACCCCCCCCACCCGTTATTTCTCTGTCTTGTTCTCACCTGCTGCTCATCCATCCTGGCTGGCAATTTAGAGTGTATTTAATAGTAATACCAGTAGCAAACCTGTGTTAATGTTATGAACTGAAGGGGGGAGTTCCCCATAATCTGTCAAAGTAGTAAAAGGATTCTTCCCCCCACGCTTTGAATGCATGATAATAGAACGTTGATATGTTTTAGGCTGCGGTCACGCACACTAAATAATCCACTTTCAATACACTTTCCAACTGGATTTTGCCAGTTCACACAGACCAATTTCCCACAAGCAGCTGCGCCACCCTCACGCTTCCCTTTCCCCCGATTGCATTCATTAGTTTCCCACTATTTGCTGCGCAGCCGCATTTTGACGCACAGCATCCCCCAATTTCCCCCACGTCTTCGCAATCTCAAAAAACAAGGATTGCAAAGACGCGGGGGGAATCGGGGGATACTGCGGGTCAAAATGCAGCCATGCCGCAAGACAGGAGCAAGTAGTGGGAAATAGACTGATGCAATCGGGGGGAAGGGAAGAGCGAGGGCAGCGCATCTGTTTGTGTGAAATCAGTCACAGTAAAATCCAGGTGGAAAGTGCATTGAAAGTGGATTATTTAGTGTGTGTGACTGCAGCCTTAGAATGTTAATCTGCATTTAGCATAAATGAGGAACAGAAGTTAGAATTCAGCTTCCATTGCAGATAGCTTGGGCCAGGATATTCCGATTCCTTTCATTTTTCGCTGTGGAACTCTCAGAATCGTCCTGAAGTTGGTGGCCAGTTTTGAGATTCCTGGTTTTATTTTCTGGTGAGTTATGCCTGCCGCAAATGGGCAGACAGATGGACATGTGGTTTCTTTTATTATTATAGATGCATGGTAACAGCTGGCCAAGTTTGTTTTGTTATGATATTTGGTTTGGATCAGGGTCATATGGGGGGGGGGCAGTGGCTCTCAGAAGCCGTGATGGGGAACCCCACGGGATGCCAATTGGTCTCTGAGGATAACTTTTCAAGGCTGGACTGTGAGGAATGATTTGAGTCAGTCCACAGCACATCCTCTGGTAACTACTTCTGTCTCTAAACACATCAACAAGAGAGCATGGTGCACTGCATCAAAGGCTGCAGATAAGTCTGGTAGGTACAACAAAGAAGCATGGCCGTTGTCTGCGTTCAGACAAAGGTCATCAGTCAAAGCCACCAGGGCTGTCTCTATTCCATAGTCCAGCCTGAAACCAGGCTTGAAAGGGTCCAGGACAGATGGGTTATCCTAGAGGACCTGCAGCTGATCATCTCTCGATTGCTTTGCCCAGAAAGGGTCAGTTCGAGACTGGGTGATAATTAGCCACAACCTTTTTCTGTAGGGATTTTTTTTAAATTAGTGGATGGATAGCTGCCTCTTTGAGTGATTGATTTATGATGATTGGTTGATTTATGATCTTTTCCCCCCCCCAATCCACTTGCCCCACTGCATCGTTTTATTCTGTAATTCTAGTTTACCATCAAGATATGTGCAGTAAAATGTATATACTTATTATGCTTTCCCTCCCTAAGGGGAGGAGATGCCGTTCCTATCAAGGAGATTCAAACTCTTGCTTCTAAAGCCCTAGTATTGTCAGTGTTTTCAGTCTCTGGCCTTCAAGATCATATCCAAGAGAGATCAGAGAAGTCTGACCTTTCAGGTGAACGGGTACTGCTGCAGTATACTGTGTATGGAATTGAAACCGCACCAAAACTTAGTACTTTTAAAGGAAGGTGAGTAGCTGTCTGGCACTGATATTTCCAGAAAGTCTGAGAACTTTTAACTTTTAAGTTTAATGTTTTGGAGAAAAAGCCCTGTCTACTTGTCTGACTTTAACTACAAGATCATTCTTTGTAGCTCAAACATTTGACTTTTGACAGGTACATTTCTTAGAAGACTGTAAAATACCTTCAGTTTTCTATTTCTACACGATTAATGTTTCAAAAGTTAAAGGGGACTGTCTACATTGACCGTGTTACTGCAGATGCTGCGGTCTTCCTCACTTAATGTGATTTTCCATGCAAATACCTTTACAATTATTTCTTAATTGCAACTGCCAAACAGAAAAGAAATAAGTATAACAAAATAAAACAACAGTGGTGGCAAGTCTACCGATAAGCATCTATAAAAGGTTTCCAGATACTTAAAAATATGTCCATGCACAGTTGTCATCGATATGCCATATGTTCAAGGTTGTAAATTCCTCAGTCCATTGGATTACAGGTGGTGAGCATTTAGTTTTTGTGTGTGTGAGTATTCTGTGTGTGTGTCTATGTGCTTGTGAGCCAGGAAGTCATGGGGACTTCTGGCGACCCCTAGTGGGGCTAGGAAGTTTCAGAGAGGTGGCTTAATAACCTGCCTCTGCTTCCTGGCCCTGGTATTCCTTGGAGGTCTCCCTTCCAAGTACTTGCCAGTGTCAGTCCTGCTTAGCTTCTGAGATCGGACTTGCCTTGGCTATCCAGGTCAGGGCGGGTGGTGGGGCATCTACCTTGTGCAAAGACCTTAAAACACGAAAAATCATAAACATATTGGCATGCTGGAGTTACAATAGGAGGGGGAAGCAGTTCTGATGGGAGAAAGTAGATCTCAGGAAGGGGGACAGACAAACGGAGTTACAATAGGAGGGGGAAGCAGCTCTGATGGGAGAAAGAAGTAGATCTCAGGAAGGGGGACAGACAAAAGGCTGTATAGCCTCTGTAACTCCATTTTGGTTTTTTGCTAGTGCCTGACCTCTAGTTGCCTGGGAGGAACCTTTTTGCCTGTTCTCATTAGTACTTTCCCAAGTTCTTATCTAAGAAAGCTAATTTGTTTTCATCTGCCACTGGGTACCAGCAGCAAGATATGGCTTGGCTTTTCTCAGCATTTAGGGATGTAGCTCTGGTGACGATACTATTTTGTTTGTTTTTTATATGTGCATGTGTGTGTGTGTGCCTAGAAGTCATGGCAACCTCTGGTGACTGACCCCTACTGGGGGCCTGGAGGATATTCAGAGAAGTGGCTGAATAAAGCCTGCCTCCACCTCCCGACTGCTGGTATTCTAAGGTCTCTCATCCAACTACTTGCCAGAGTCGATCCTGCTTGGCTTCCAAGATCTGACGAGATGGGACTTGCCTGGGCTATCCAGATCAAGGCTGGTGACGATATTCTTGACTTGTAGCCAGCAATTAAGGTATAAAATGTTTAATTTTAGCTATGTGTCTCATCTTGGGTTTTGGCTGGCTTTGCTGCGTGTATTCAAGGCCCGGTGGATGGAAGTTAATCTGCCATTTCTGTAAGTTTGATCATTTATTAAAAGCTCCTTGTAAAGAAACCTGGATCTTTCCTATTGTTTTCTTAGGATTGCTGCAAACCTTGGAGCTTCTGGCCAGGGCTCCAAACAAAGGTGTGCTGAAAAAACAGAGGGGGGGGAGGTGAAGTAAGACTCCAGATTCAGGCAAAATATTAGAATCATAGAGTTGGAGGGGACCTCCAAGATCATTTAGTCCAACCCCCTGCACAATGCAGGAAATTCACAAATACCTCCCCCCCCCAACACCCCCAGTGACCGCTGTTCCATGCCCAGAAGATGACAGAAAACCTCCAGGATCTCCAGCCAAACTAGCCAGGAGAAAAATTGCTTCCTGACCCCAGAGTGGCTATCAGCGTTTCCCTGGGCGTGTAAGAAAGGGCCACAAGAACTAAGCACTGATGCAACCCTTCCCTCTCATGATCTGCCTAAGTTCACAGTATCAGCATTGCTGTCAGATGGCCACCTAGCTTCTGTTTGAAACCCTCCAAAGAAGGAGAGCCCACCACCTACCAAGGAAGCCTGTTCCACTGAGGAACTGCTCTAACTGTCAGGAAGTTCTTCCTAGTGTTTAGCGGAAAACGCTTTTGATTTAATTTCAACCTGTTGGTTCTGGTCCGACCTTCTGGGGCAACAGAAAACAACTCCGCACCATCCTCTATATGACAGCCCTTCATGTACTTGAAGATGATTATCATATCACCTCTCAGTCGTCTCCTCTCTGTAACAAATAAATAGTTTGCCTGATTCTGGAATCTGAGTAGCAGCCTTCTAACGTACAAAAGTGTGGTTTTGTAGGAAGTTTCCCCCCCCCCCCAATAAGAAGTAATCTAAAGTAGAGGGGCTTTGTCATCTTGTCATCTTTGTCATTTTTGTGGGCTTCCTTGTTTTTTTCAAAGGAGCAGGAAGTGATGTCATGAGGGTCTCTCTTAAGGTGCAGGAGAGTATAGTTTTCTTGTTAATCAGATCAGAAGGGTGGGTAGATTTTCCTTGAATGTTTGAAGAAAGGGATTTGTATGTTTTACTAATGTAAGCACAGGGAGCCCAGCTTTGGTCACTGAAACCAAGAAGGTGCTGAAAAGGTTAAACCGCCCTCAGTCCTTTCCCGTATGCTACCTATTTACGGTTACTTTTTATAGACTGCTGGAGATATTTGGCATGTCTGTTTTGGCCCTATGTACCACTAAGAGCTAGTTTTTGTAGTAGCAGACTATATTTTATGCCATCCTGTTGAACTAAAGGATACTTCTTTGCATTGTTCCCAGCAGATGGTCACTATAGCATTTTCACTAGCAAGGACAACCTCCCCAACAAATGTGTAAGCTAGCTTTATGAGTCCATAGATATCCAGTGGAATCCAAAATGTTCCACTCCAAATTGGACAGCTGAGACTTCTACTTCTGGTTCTTGTTAGCAATTGTGTCAGCATCTTTACCTTAATAGTTCCAGTGAAAGATCAGAGGCTGATATTCTAAAACAGCCCTCCCCCAAGATGTGAAGCTTCTTCTCAGCTCCCACACCAGCCCTGCCCAATTAATCCTACAGGTTTTGGATTGAGTTTAGAACAGAGTTTACCACTACCAAAATACATTGTTCTGTTTTAGGCACTAGCCTTCTTCTCCTTCCCTACCTTCTTCTTAAGTGAGGGCTGGGTAGGTCACTGCTGGGGGAAATGTGGCCAATGTTGGTCATGGCTGGTGGAAAACTGTGAAGCAACTCCATGCTTATCATCCCTACTCAGTGGGACAGTACCACCTAAGTGTTAGAGCACAAAGCACATAAAATAAGGAAGCGAGAACAATGTACTTTGCCCTGAACTCTCTGTTGGGGACAGGTCAATTGTACTTGATGGAGACAGAACACTGTCCTGATTTTGCAAGTATCAAAAAAGACCAGTGTCCAGTTGCTGGTGCTAGAGACACTTTTCACAGGTTATACTGTGGGGCTGGAGACATATGTCCCGACACCACCACCACTAGATGTGTGAAACCCATAAGAACCCCACCCAATAACGTCTTGCAACCTTCAACCACATACTAGCCATCAAAACTCAATTTGGGATCTACTCTATTTTATTATTATCTTTACCTAAGAAAAATGAAGGTGCACAATCCATACTTGACCTGAGCTGGCTTAATCGCAGATTGCAAAAGTCTTACTCCAATTCCTAGTTTCAGTGATCAAAAGCAAAGACTTACTCCCATCAGTAGACCTCTGAGGCCTATCTACACATAACTGCTGTGAAGGTATATTGAAGATTTCTCCGCTTCTGATATGACAGGGAGCACTATATTTATTGAGTCCTGCTCTTCACCTTTTCATCAGCACCAAAAGCCCACCTGCATCTCAACATAAAGTATGAACATAAGAAGAGCCTGTTCCACCCCTGTCATAGAAGCTTAATGCAGTGTTATTTACCAGTTGATGTTATTTACCTCCATGTCATGAAAAGCTTCAACTGCCCATTAAGCTTCTGTCAGAGGGACAGGAGATTCCCCCCCCCTTGTTGGCCACTCTATTCCCAATTAGTGTTGGTCCATAAATGTTTATAAGGGCATTAAGATAATGGCCATTTCCATTTCAGTCCTCTTCCTAATAATCCCTACAAAAGAGCATGGCTTTTTCATCATCACTACATTGAACTATGTGAGCAGAAACTTACAGTAATTAATATTTGTTGAATTATTTATTTAGAAAATGTATGTGCCCCCTGTCTAGAGACTTGCTCAAGATGACTCACAAGATTAAAAAAACACAACTACAATAACATCATTTTTTAAAAAAAACGTAAAATGGTCAATGTCAAAAAAATGACATTTAGCAGCCTAAGCCAATATCCATGAAAGAGTCCTCTGGCTGGAAGCAGACCACAAAAACAGTTTTAAAAGGTGGAGTGCTTAATTAAAACATCTAGATGACCCAGGCTAGGCAGGGTCAGCCCTGGTTAGTATTTGGTTGGGACAACCACCAAGGAAGTCCAGGGTTGCTGTGCAGAGGCAGAGGCAGACCACCTCTCTTGCCTTGTTAGTCGGCTGCAACTTGACAGCCCTGTACCCACATGCACAAAGAGAACTATTTTGGCTCCTTCAAGCAGGCAGGAAGTGTCTATAAGAGACCCAGAGGCAGGGAGACCATCTTCAGGCATGTTACTCTTTGCTTAAGTACAATGCTGTTCCCAGCCTGTAAAGGTAAAGAATGGCTAAATTCTACTTACTGATCAATTTGTCTTTCTGTGCCCCCTCTCCTTGGCGCCCACTCTTTGACCCCATAGGGGCCAGCGTGGTCTTTGGTCCCTTAGGTTCATTCTGGCCCAGTGCTTTCCTTCTGGGGAAAGTGATGTGGTGAAAACCTGTACATGTCTTCTCAGAAGCCAGCCTCACTGAATTCACTAGTCCTTACTCTTTGTGCTTTGAATTCCACAGTAGAGCTGGCATTGAAAATCCAGGGTCCTGAGCAGAGTTCCCTCTAAGCTGAGTTAGTGTGAGCTAGCTCACAGTTTTTTAGACTCCAGCTCACACATTTCTGTCTTAGCTCAGGAAGGAGGGCTCCAGAGCAAACTAATTTACGCAGCAGCCAAATCACTTGCTCACAACTTTAATGCCAGTGGCTCACAAAGTAGAATTTTTGCTCACAAGTCTCCACAGCTTAGAGGGAACATTGGAGTAGTTCACGAAGGGAGGAAGGATAAAAAAAGCTGTGTGTTCCAGGAAAACCTGCCCTGCAGGTCAGAGTTGGCTTGTAAAGGTTTGATTTTAAAATATTACTAGGCAAGTATAGAAAGAGGGAGACTCTGACCTGATATGTACAAACAAAGGTCATGGGACTGAGGACAACAGAGAAAGAACTGGAAAGGAAACACAGTTTGCTCATATAAATGCTCAGGACAAAGGTTTTTTTAACAAGTGGAGGACGTTCTTCTCATTTCAGTGGTTGTCTGGAGCTTAACCTGCATTTATAGGGTTTGGACATTTTCTTTCAAGGATGCCGCAGTTTTCCTCTTCCGGGCTCTTTCTTCTCCTTCTTCTGGTCAGAAGTAAAATTAGGGCAAAGGTTGTCGGCTTACTAGATCTCTTACAAAATAGATTTATTGGACAAAGGGGGGAAGGAGCCATGGCTTAGTGGGAGAGTATCTGCTTGGCATGCAGAAGGTTCCAGGTTTAATCCCCAGAACCTCCAGCTAAAAGGATAACCTTTACCTGAGTCTGAGTAGGGAATACTGACCTTGATGGACCAACGGTCTGAGTCCATAAGAGGCAGCTTCATGTTTTCAGATGTTCATATGACAGCTGTCAGTCTCATTGTGGAACGAAGGCTCTCAGTAGGTTACATTAATAATAGCATACATATAATGTGTGTTCAGATAATCAGTGTGAAAGAAGAAAGGTGGAAAGTGAAGTGTGCTAGATAGAAGGAAAGTCCTGTACTAGCTGGGGTGTTTTTGCCCTTGCTTCCCATTGCCTCACAGCCCTGGAAATCAGCCTCTGTCTGAAGGAACTATCCCCCCAGCAAAAGGCTGCTGGGTGCAAATAGGAAATAGGCCGTGCTGTACTGGACATACACAATGTATCACCTATATTTCTATAAGTACAATATTTATAGACTGCTTTTCAACCATAACAGCTTCCCGGGTGTTTTAGAGTAAAAATACGTTAAGAAGGGATTATATGCCAGTAAGTGCTGTATATTAACACTTACTGGTTATTGGCCTTTGTTCCTGGTTCTGGTGTTGTTTATGTGTTTTTATTGAATAATTTTATCATTTTTAAATGGGGTTTTCAGTTTTTCAAATCACATGTTTTCCTTTATTTTCTTATGTACACCGCCTTGAGGACCCTGATCGGGTGAAAAGGCAGCATAAAAATGGTGTGTGCAATAAAACTTACATTAGGGGGGGAAAGCCATATAATGAACATGTGATTGTAACCAGAGATTTATGGGATACTCGGTGGTCCCACACTCCAGATAGTGATGCTGATGGATCAGTCTTTCTTTCCAGCCCTGTGGATGTTTGGTAAGAAAGTACATAGGAGAAGGAACAAAACTGTTTCTTGCCTTCTCCAGTAACCCACATTTCAGCTCTAGGAGTAAGACCTGTTGAATAGATCCAAATAGGATTCTGAGCAGACGTGCTTAGAATTGTTCTCCCAGTTTCCAGGACCAGTTTTGTAGACAGTAGTAATGAGTGGAACCTAGACTTTTGCATCGCTGCAGTATATAGTCATGATAGCGGTATTTTGCAGTAGGTGAGCATAAGTAATGCTGGCCATTCTGAAGTCACAAAGCAGCTTGACTTTATTTTATCTCTCTTCTGCCTCAAGATCCTTTATAAATTTGAGCCCATTGGTTCATCATGAAAATGTGCTGCATTTACATTAGACATCATCACTTAAGTCTTCTCTCAGATTAATTTTATACTGAGCAACACTGCTGTGTACATTTAACATTTTTATTAATTCTTTGCAAGAATCTACCGTGTGGGACGTGTGTTAGGATAAGGAGACAGTTCAGTTAACTAGACATTGTTAGTTGGCTGCCTATTGTTTGACAGCTATTAATAATCGAGAAGCTTACAGCTCTTACTGTGAAGCCCATTGACAACAGTTACATGAGTTGGGATTCCTTGCAGCAGCCGCTAGGAGGACAGAATGGGCTAGCGGGAAGCAGCAATCTGCCTGCCTGTGCCTGTCTTCAGCGTGTGGTTAAAAGAGGGAAGGCTGGAGTCAGTCGTCAGACAAAAATGGAAGGGGCGTGGTTACAGAAGGAAGAGTGGAGCCAAAAATCTGAAGCATGCATCCCCAAGTCCAAGGCATACTTTTCTATGAATGGCCATACCAGGTATTTCAGCCCAAAGTAATGAATTTGCCACATAGCACGGGGGAATACGATCTTGGTAATATCATTTTTAGGGACTCAATTCTTCCTAAGAATGGCAACTTCTGTTTCTTCCAAACTGCCAGCTCTATTTTAATTTTTTTAATAGTTTGACTGAAAGTTGAGGCTCACCAGATCCTTATAACCCTTTGAAATAATTATCCCTAAGTAGTTTGGTGTTAAATATTCTGTAGAATAGATTCATTATCAACATGTGGCGTTTACATTGAACATCATAGCTATATCCATTAATTCTAACTTTCTCTTGTCAGCATTTAACATGTCTAGCATTTTCACATCTGGATTTCTTTTATGTGGTTTCTCTGGCTCTTTTATTTGTACCAAGTAGTATTCTCTATTATACTTTATGTATTAAAATTAATTTTTAAAAGATTTTACAATTCAGAGCTTAATTAACTATACCTTTTTGCAGAAGTAAGTGATCAGATGTCCAGATTCTCTTCTTAATCAGGATTATCCAAAACTACCTCTGTCCATATCAGGAAATGATCAGCATAAATAGCCAGAGCAGTATCATAGTATTCACCCTTTTACTAATTGTTTTGGGTGTCAAAAATATATCAGTTCCAGGGTATGATTTTTTTTGCTCTGGAAAAATAAGTAAAAACTTTCTCCTTACATTGATTTTCTCTCCATATATCTACTGATTTGAAAAGCCTTATTACATCTCTTCAGGTTTTTCAGAGTTCTCTGGTCGTACTTCCCCTGTTCTGTCAAGCTGATTACTCACAACCAAGTTCATATCACCTCCAATGATCACATCTCTCTCGGCCAATTGTATCAGTATTTGTGACAATTTGGCAAAGGATTGTTCTGTTTTTATTCAGAGCATAAGCATCACATAAAGTCAAGCATCTACAATTAATCAAGGTGGGTAGACGTGTTAGTCTGTCTGTAGCAGTAGAAAAGAGCAAGAGTCCAGTAGCACCTTAAAGACTAACAAAACTTGTGGCAGGGTCGGAGCTTTCATGAGTCACTGCTCACAGTGTATCTGAAGAAGTGAGCAATGGCACACAAAAACTCCTATCCTGCCACATATTTTGTTAGTCTACAATTAATATAACCTTCAACAAGATATCACATAATGTGTCTAATAGCTTATAGCTCCTATTAATATAAACTGACTACCCCTTTAGTTTTTGTCTCACTGTCAGAGGGCTACAAAATCCTTATACTAATAGCCAAGTTGCCCCCTCCGTGCGGATATCTATATCTGCACTTCGGGGGCACTTGGGGGGCCGGGGGAGGTTTGTGCACACGTGGGCCAGTCCCCACATGTGCACAAAAAATAAAAAAGTTGAAAAAAATTTCAGGGGGATGTTTAAATCCCCCCGAAAGTGCAAGAGCGTCTCCTGCGCGTGCGCAGGAGACGCTCTGCGACCTACCGGGCTTGCGTGCGGGGG
>NW_015175993.1:476581-485636 GCF_001447785.1 Gekko japonicus
GGGCGGGGAGGACTGGCTTCGTTGCCGCCGCCGTCACCGCCGCTGCCACTTCGGAGCGGGCGGGCGGGGGGGAGGACAGGCCTCGCCGGCCGCCGCCACCGCCGCCGAGCCCGGAAAAGGGGGGGAGGACAGGCCTCTCCGCCTCGGAGCCGGGCGGGGGGGGACCGGCCTCGCCGCCGCCGCCTGGGGGAGAACGAGCCGGGGGGGGAGAGGAGACGGAGCTCTTCTCCCCACCCCCGCGAGTATCGCGGGTCCCCCTCTTGTAGATCCTATTTTCTTAATTTCTACCAGGTATGTAATTCTTTAATCTGAGTTTCTTATAGAAAGATTACCATACGTACTTGAAAGGAAGACAACATTTTTACCTTTTTGGGGTTTCTAAAAAGGGAAATTCTCAGTGCTGAATTGCCGGGTCATAATCCCATGAACGACGACTCCAAAGCCTGTTTCTGTTCCAGAAAGCTTGCAGGGATCACACATAGATTCACC
Source organism: Gekko japonicus (assembly GCF_001447785.1). Taxonomy (NCBI): domain Eukaryota; kingdom Metazoa; phylum Chordata; class Lepidosauria; order Squamata; family Gekkonidae; genus Gekko; species Gekko japonicus. The sequence goes on from NW_015175993.1 coordinate 477,071, forward strand.
TACCTGTGGGATCCATGAGAAGGTACATGTCTAGTTGTTAACAGAGTTTCCTAGTGGTGGAATGATCTCTCAAGGAACGGGCCCACATGCTGATTGTGATGGATGCTAGCCTATAAAACAAACAAACAAATACCTTTATTGGCATAAAATATTAAACAGTTGCCATAGGGTAAAACAATCCTATAAAATTTGTGAAAAATAGATAACTTCTAAAGCATTACAAAGGTATGTCTATTTGTATGAGCTTAAATTATAGCAATATAAAATTTTTCCCAACCACGAAACCTAGAATTAAATTATACAAACTAATTGAACTCAATTAGAATGATCAGGGACATTTTTCCGTTTTATAAGACCATAAAAGAATTTGGCAGTCAATTCAATAATCTCCGAATCTTGAGAAGTAAGGAGGGTAGTGTAGCTTGCTTCCGTCCGGTTGGCATGCTACCTTGCTAAGGGGGACTTCCAGAAATTTCGCTCGAATGTCATTTAGCAAATTACAACGTAGAAGTACATGGTCAACTGTTTCTATTTCTCTCTTATTGCATCCGCAATATCTAATTGCATAAGGGATTTTCTTATATCTCCCCTCAAGAATATATATAAAAATAACCTACCTGGATAATGTGTCTAACAAAGCTTATATAAACTGGCAAAGTGCAAGAGATCAAGGAGGAACTTTCAGAGGACAGCATCCAGGATATGGGCGAAACTTCCATCAGTTGTCCATCAAAGCAGAATAGCAGGAAAATTGAACATGGTGGAAAACCGACTCACCAGAGAAACCCTGAACCAGACCTTGGCAACTGAATCCACAAATCTTCAGTTCATTTGCAGCCACTATGGCACAGTCAAGATGGATCTATTTGCAGACCTGGAGGATCAGTCTCCTCCTGCTTTAGATGCCCACAGGCCAGCAGCCTCTGCTGCAGCCTGGTTGAAAGATCTCCTATAATCTTCCTTCCTGTTCGGCTAGTTTCCATAGTCCTGCAGGAAATTCTCAAATAGAAGTCACTCTGATTGCCCCTAATTGACTCAGGTGACCTCGATTCGTGGAGCTTATTGGACTGTCATTCAAACCAGCATGGCAGTCACCAGTTCAAGGAGAACTTCTGCAAGAGGGTCAGTATTACGTCCTCAATCATAATTTTGTTCATAATTTTACTAAGCAGCGCTATGCTGATTTATTCACTTCTGTGAATATAGCGTTTAGTAGAAGAGTTCTCCAGAAAGCAGTGTAGAAGCTTATAGACTGCACAAAGACTGTTTTGTTTTTTTAAAATATAATTCCATCCATCAAAACCTTGGAAGCGAGAGGAGGGGATTAGAATTGCACCCTGGTTCTCCTCTTATCTCTGGCCCTCCTTTTTCTTGTGCCCTCATTGGCCCACTCCAGCTCCCTTTTGAGGGCATCCTCAGAGGCTGTTCAGGTCCTTTATCTGCCCCCAGTCGCCTGTGGGAAGAGCTGAGAGAGGATAAGGGTAGTTTTCCAGGCACCTGTTGCTGGACTCCTTGCCTTAGCTTCTCTCCTGTCCTGGCTGTGGCTGGGTCTGTTATGGGCAGGTCTACCCCACCAAGGGTTGGTGCATTGCCAGAGCTTGGCCTCCCAGAACTCCTCACCAGCTAACCAGGTAAGCACTGAATGGGTAATTATAGAACCAGTCCTTCCTGGTGCCCATCAGTGCCACCTCCTGCCCACCACAACTCAACGGGGGGAGTGAGTTGGGTCCTTAAAGGGCCAGACTTCCCTGACAGCCACCCAGGAAGGATCCGGTGCTACCCTGTTCCAGCAGCTACCGCTGGTGCAGGGTGCTGAAGCCCTTGCCTCCTGTCAGCTTTTGCTTACATACACCAAAAACGGCCAAATTCAGGGGACTTGCCAAAAATTAGAGCCAAGCAATTTTTACGGTAACCTTCCAGTCTGATGTGGAGGCAAAAAAATATTATTCGGATTCCCAAATATGACAAAAGTATAAAACGCAAATTCATCTTTTTTTAGTTAATTTTTATTTTTTAAAAAGTGGGATGCAAAAGGGAAAAAGGGTAAGTGTAGGTTCATCAAAAGTTATCAAATATCATGAATAGTTGCATACAACAAGTAGAACCAACTGTATTAATAAAAATACCTTGTTCAAATATAGAAGCAGCAATTAAAACTTCACTATTACAGTATTCAGGAATAAGTTCTCTCTTGGGAATAAGAAACAAAATATTTCCGAATATTCAGCAATTGTCTAATAAAAACAAATGAGATTATGTCTTTAACAATTAAACAATTTTCTACTCTAAGTTTAAACCAGCCTTAAAACCTGGATATTATCTTAATCATTTCTCACATTGTAAGTCTTATTTTTACTAAATATCTTAAATACTTAATGTATTAAATAAAGAGATTTAAATTGTAATCGATATCGTAACCTTTTATGTAATATTCAGATAAATTTAAAAAATTTCTAGAAATTTAACTACTCTGATAATATGAGTAATAGGCTTGCCATTTCTGCTGAAATTCTTTCAGCTGTCCCTCAGATCTATCCGTTGAAGGGAAAAATATGATGCCCTTTATCATAGTTGGATACAAAGAACAACTCAGCCAACTGTGGTGAGGTGAATTTTACCAGCTCCCTGCTTCCATACTTGTAATCAGTTCTAAAGATACAGTGAAACTCATGGCTGAACTTTACAGATGACCAGCTCATATGGTGGGAGTCATTTACAGTCAAGGACCATGGCGTGTCCATATGTGTGCATGCATTTCAACCTTAATTGTAGGGGGTGGGCTTCCAGTGCTTCAGAGGAAGGGAGACCCAAACGAACAAGACTAGGAGGACAGTGAGATATGCAAATGACTCCAGTAGCAATGCTTTGATGTGCCATATAGAACTTGCAGTGTTATGTCTTCCTAGTCTATTCAACACTGGATGAGGTTCTTTGTCCCAAGAGGTTTCTATGGAGACTGCTCCAGAATTTAACTCCTCTAATGATTTGAATTACAATGTACTTAGCATTTTAATAAGGAATTGCAAGGTCCTATACATGCTGGTTGTGTTAAACAAGTATTGTTATTTAAAGAACCGGTGATTTTTTTTCCCTCTAGAAAGGATAGGCTGAGTTGTGTGATGTACTTTCCACATTACTCCAGGTATCCTGAGGCTCTGTTTCTCTTGCAGATAATGCTACTTTTACTATGCATGTAAGAGTATCCTTGTACTTATGGTATGATGCCTATGGATTGAAAAGTTGCTTCATGGAAGTATCTGTTATGACAGAGGAGAACGAGTCTGTCTGTATATGGTAGGGCTACTCTTTTTTTAATATAAGCTTCAGGCTAGAGGATCAGAAAAATGGGACTTACAATGTAAAAAGAATGCTCCCGAGGCTTTTCATTTCCACCGAGTTCTGCTTGGATTTTTTTTTTCAATTAGCCGAGGTTAATTTAAAGCTCATGAAATGTGAAAGATCAGAACCGGCTGAAAAGCGATCTCATACCCAGTACAAGTGAATTATCTAAAAGGTGTAATTTTGTTGCTTTTTTTTTTCCTTCCTCCTGTTCTCGAGTGCCCTGTGCCATTGTGAACCCTTCTAATCTGCCCCATGTTCAAAACAGAGAGTCAGATGTTCTCTGCCAAAGCGTAACTTGACTTGCATGCTAATAAAACTGAATTGCATGACATATCAATTACACAGTGTCTGTTAGAGAGAATCGTGAGTTGTCCCACAACCCTCGCAGGGTATCACGGGGGGGGGGGGAATACGAACCCCAATGCAAGTGCTTGGAAAGCTGCGGGGCTGCAGCAACTCACAAAATGCAACAGGGCAAGCTGATTTCCAGCTGGCCCGTACTGCTGGTTGATCCCTTGCAGTAAAGCTTTCCGCCTCTATCCCAGCTGCGCAGGAGTTGCTTCCCCCACCTGTGCTGTGCCTGTCTCCCAATGCACCCAGGGTGGTCTGGGAGGCAGCTGAGTTTAAGTTACCTTTTGACTTAGGAGGCTGTTCCTGTTTCATCTTTTGAGCATAAAACATACAATACACAAAAGGAAGAAGAGTGAATGAATTCAATGTAGACAGCATGGATTGTAATTTAACGGCTTCATCTTTTTTTAAAAAAAATCAGAGATTTCAGAAATCATTTTTATCAAGGCCAGAGTACCACAAAACACTGCAGGCCCCAAAAGGCAGAGTTTGTCAGTGTGAATCATTGTTAGTCTCCTTTATGGAAGAGAGCTGCACTTTTTGTACTTGCTCATATCCTACTGGATCTACTACTCGTGTAATTTTCCCCCCCTCGTGGGTGGGTATTTAAAAGTATGTGATTAGCTGGCTTTTCTATAAACGAACAATGCGAGGGCTTATTTCAATGTTCGTCGTCTGAGGATATCCTGGGATTAAACCTCTGCAACATTGTAATGTTCCACATTTCACGGTGCGACTGCTCAAGTTTGTGTGCGCGGGGAAAATCCTTCGGGAAACAATGACATAATGAATTTGTAATGATCCCTCCCCTGTCAGATTTCATATTGTCCCCTAAGAGTTGACGGCACTAACCCGTGTGCATTAGGAGCGTGTCCATCACATGTCACCCGCGCTGGGATTAGCAGAACAACGGAATAAGAGATGTAGGTGCGACTGTTTGCATGACAAAACCACTACTTAGAGTTAAGTTGTTCTGGCTTCTAAAACATGGCAACAACCGGCAGGCCTGAATCCTTAGCAGCAGGAGTGGTCCTTATCAGGGACTTGTCAGACAATTAAGTGTACTGTTGTCATGCTAAGAGTAGCAGGGTTAACATTTTATATTCACTTGTTAAGTGCCTCACCCCACTGTATCATTTTTTGTGGTGCTGCTTATACATGTTAACATGGTTTGTTCCCTCAGCTAGATGCAAGTCCAGGAGCACCTTGGAAAGCACAAAGAAAAAACAAAGGGGGAAGAAACCCAACCACGGCAACAGGGTGGGTACTCAGAAGGTTGAGTATAACAAACGTACAAATATAACAAAGTATTTATGACACGGTGTAACAATTAACAATTTTTTTTAAAAGGTGGATATATAGGAATGTTAAAATCCAACTTATAGAAATTGCACGCCAACTGAGCATGAATCACATAGCAGAATATCTCGTAAAAAGCCACTAGACCAGACACATTTAGGCTCTGAGAGCCTTCTTCAGTGGCTACAAACCTGCCTGGCCCTCGATTTTTAGAATTTGTTTTAAATGTGTGCTGTTTGGTTTTAGGCTACCGAAGAAGGCTCTCGGAGCCGAAATGCGCCTGATCTAGTTACTTTTTATGAGATATTCTGTTATGTGATGTGCTATTTCTACAGGTTGGATTTTAGCACTCCTACATATCTATCTTGTTTTTAATTGTTAATTGCTACACTGTGTAATAAATACTTTGTTATGTTATACTCAACCTTCTGAGTACCCACACCTTAGAGACCAACAAGATTTTTGGGGTAAAAGTTCTTGACAAAGCTCCCTTTGTCAGAGAGGTATCTGACAAAGGGAGTATCAGCTTTCGAAAGCTCATCGTCTGAAAACCTTGTTGGTCTGTAAACTGAGGCTGGACTTCAATCCAGCTGTCCCACTGCAGACCACCATGACCACCCTCCGAAACTTTGTTCCCTCAGAGGTTGCCCCTTCCCCACTCATGCCCCCCGGAGTTTGTTCGCGAGAGGAAGGGAGCAGTACATTTTAAGAGATGTGTGATGCACACAGAGCAGAGAGAACAGATGTGTCCACTGGCGAATGGCAGCCTAAGATGCCAGTCTGGAGCCAATCATGTTTGAGGTGGCACGAAGAGGGATCCTTGTTTGGTGTGTTCCATCAAAGGGACCGTTTTGTTTAGGTTTGAGGAATATGAGCTCCAGATCTGTCTTAACGCAGGCTCTCTCTCTCTCTCTCTCTCTCTCGTCAAAGGGACCGTGACGGTTGCTTCAGTTTTGTTTAGGTTTGAGGAATACGAGCTCCAGATCTGTCTTAACTCAGGCTCTCTCTCTCTCTCTCTCACACACTCTCTTTTTTATCTTTTTGTGGTGAGTGAACGTAATGTTAGCCATAAATCCTGAAAATGATGACCATCATCAGAAAAGCTGCCTGTAGCTGCCATTAGAAGCTGCTGAGCTAATGATGGGCTGGGCAGATAATCATAGGAAAGTTAATTGTAAGGTTTGAACTGGCATCTTGTCAGCAGAGATAAGTTGTCACGTTTTCCACTTGAGCTGAAACTAAATGATTGTAAAATAAGTTATGAGTGTCCTTGGGCCTGTCTGCCAGAATGATGGCTAAGAATACATTCCTGGCCCATCAGTCTCAAGAAGCCTCTTTGATATTTATGCGAAGGGAATGTTATTTTATTCCCCCTCTAGTCATGCTTGTCAGCTTCCCGAGTGAAAAGTGAAACGGCTGCTTTGACTCCTACTTCAAGTATCAGGGCTCAGAGAGACTCCTCAGATTGTTGTTGTTGTTATTACCACTGTTATAATTTTTTTTTTTTTTGGTGGGTGTTGCATTGAACACAGATGCCTGATTGGGAAGAACGAATGGGGACCCCGAATGTACAGGATGGATGCGGAATGGCCCACCCCGGCTTATTGATTTCTGTGCTTTTGTCAGCACTGCTTAGGCTGCGGAGTAATGAGGCGCGTGCCTCTTTTTAATTTGGTATGCCCTTCGTATTTCATAGTGGCCGCCGTGGTCATCCGTTCTCGAGTGTGGCAACGGATAACAAATAAAATGTGTTATTTGTGTTCCATCCAGGGTATGAAATTGCATGCAGTGGGTTGGTGCTAGAGCTCATTTGCCGTTTGCAAGAGGTCCCTTTTCAGTTTCAGGGATACCTCGTCAAGGAAGCGCAAGAGCCTGAGAGGGGGGGAATGCTGCATGCGAACCCGGATCGCTTTGATGACCCATATTTTAAAGCCGGCTTGAAAAACAACTGTTTTAGAGGTGATTGGTCCTGACACAGACAAATATGAGAAAATTACTAGGCCTTTGTTTCATTCTCATGTTAAACCCTGCAGGTCTAGCTAAGATGAGTCTCAGCTAACTGGGCAGAAGGTGGCACGAGTGCAAAGGCATAGTTTGTTTATGTTAAGTAAGTACAATAACTAAATATTAAAGATAGGGACTTGAGTGCTACTGGGTGCAGTTGTGGGGATGCCTAAAGGTGAAAAAATAAAATAGCAGGAGAGACACTGGAGCATCGTATTATCATGGAACAAGTGATACACAAATCTGTGCCCTGTGTGACACCTTGGCCAAATTGGAATCACACAGTCAGAGTCCAACGAGTTAGATGAACCTGTTTATTGCAATGGAAACAGGGAATACGGGGGCTGAGTGCCTTAGTACTTCAGCAGTTCCAAGCCGTATTCTGCCATAACCAGGAAGGGCAGTAGGTCTTATACCCCAAATGACAGCACATATAGTTTATACATTAAAGAATCTCTAATTGGTACCAAGCAGTTAACATCATACAAGCATCATTTGACTTTAAACCTTACTATTGGTCTCTCCTTATACTGGTCATGTATGTCAGTGATTGCATTTACTCATCTGGTCTCCAGGATAATGGGAACATTAGAGAACACTGGGTTCCTTTCTGACCTGCATATGGAGAGCTAGCTGATAAGGGCTGTGAATCACAATAAACTTGCTCTCGGCATCCTTGCAGATTGCGCACTCCATTTCTATTGCATCCTAATTCCATCTACAAAGGCTTATACACAAAAATGCAGTTATAAAATATATGTTCTGCTATAAGTGTATCTAATTAAAAGATTCTAGGTTACATACCAAGATTATTATGATTAAACTTTTGAAGGCACAGTGACAACTGTCGATATACATCAAGGAAAGAATGTCAGAAATCACATTCTTTTCCCCTTGTCCTACAATCTCCCCTTTTGGTGAAATGACCACCCTAAGGCTCATTGCCGCCATCAAGAGCTGTGTCCACTGGAACTGAGTACTCAGGATCCTCAGCCCAATATCTGGCAACCATCATCATTTGTTCAACTCTTGAGCTGGGGGTTCTGGGGACCGCAGAAGCACGGCACGCTATTATGGTGGGGGTACATTGTATGCAAAGACAAATCCCAAAGATCAATAAAATTCCCACCAGAATAAATGTTAAAACAGTATAAACAGTAGATCCCAAACTGGTGAACCAACTCCCAAACCAATCCCCACCCCCACCCATGAGAAGGTATAATTCCCTTTGAAATGTCTTGGATGTTCTTGATGTTTTGTTTGATGGAAGCTGAATGATCACTCAGGTTCAAACAACACATGCCCTCGAATTCAGCGCAGTTATGTCCTGCCTTGAGCAGCAGGTAGTCTATAGCCATTATGTTCTGGATGGTTGCTTTTTCACTATCATGTAGATCAACCAGCATACTTTCTAAGGGCTGGGACGTGGCATTCATTAAATGGGTCAGTCTGCAGGCAAAGGCACCAATATTCTCGGAATTAATGGCGGCCAGGGCAGGGATCCCAACCAGAGAGGTGGCCAGGGCTGTAGATTCACTGGTGGAAAACAGTCTCATTGAGGGGTCACATT
>NW_015175993.1:486025-495200 GCF_001447785.1 Gekko japonicus
CGTCTTTTTGGGGCCCCCCCCCCCCCCAAGGCAGGATACAAACAGGTCATGGGCATTCGTCCCGCTGTGAAGGCAAAATTCGCTGAGGTTCAGGCGTTGTGCAAGACTGATCCAGACATTTTGGGAGTGGTCCCACTGGGAGTCTTGGGCAATGACGAGCAAGGTGCAGGCGAGCAGGATTCCGAAATCTTGCTGAAGTCTCATTCTCTATTTTACTCCAAAGCCGATTCCGGTTGCTGGCGCTCTCTGTCTCTCCCCCCTCTTGAAAAAGTATAACAGACTAAAGGCAGGATCTAGATATAGGATTGGCAGTTTACAAGCAAGATAAGCTTGAACTCCAAGTGTGACTTAATAGGTGTCGGCCAGCCTTGGTGGGATTGACTTGCACAAACTGGGTTATATAACCTTTTGCTTGAAGGAATGTAGTCTGCTCAGAAAAGAACAGAGAGAGAGAAATTGAGGGGGAGCAGCACTGCATGCGAAAATGAGGACACCTATATCAAAAGCCAAGAGAGTGAAGTTGGTGGCCTCGTGGGTAATATTTGGATAAAATGCAGTGGAAAGAAAACAAAAGCAATATTGTGACAAGAGTCCACCGCAGACTGCCAGACCAAGGGAAGGAGGGGACGACGTGTTGTCTGTCTGCCTGTTTACTGTATTTTATCTTCTCCTTGGGACTCAAGTGAGTCACGGTGTTATTTTAAAATGTCATCCTAGAGAAAAAACTGGTAGATTTACCGATGTTTCAGACGAGCATGAATTAGTAATCATGGGAGACTTCAACAGCCCTGATATCTGTCGGGAGGCACACAGTGAAATCCTAAGCAAAGTTACACCTTTCTCAGCCCACTAACTTCAGTGGAGTTAGAAGAATGGAACCGTGCTTAGGCAGGCGTGGTTTTAGTGATTCTGGGGCCCTGGGCCCAAGTCAGTGATCGGACCCCAGAATCACTAGGTATGGTAAGTGAGGCAGCAATCCAGACAGCACCCCACCACTACCACCCTACAGTTGAATTATTTATTTAGAAGAAGAAGAGAAGAAGAGATTGGATTTATACCCCGCCCTTCACTACCCAAAGATGTCTCAGAGCGGCTTACAAACTCCTTTCCCTTCCCCTCCCCACAACAGACACCCTGTGAGGTAGGTGGGGCAGAGAGAGCTCTTGACAGAAACTGCTCTTTTTCAAGGACAGCTCTTATCAGAACTACGGCTTGCCCAAGGTCATCCAGCCAGGTGAAGTGGAGGAGTGGGGAATCAAACCCAGTTCTCCCAGATTAGAGTCCGCGCACTTAAGCACTACACCAAACTGGCTCTGCATTTATATGCTGCATTTATATGCTCTCCCTAGTTAGGTCAACCAAGTGGCTTACATAGTTCTCCTCTTCTTCCTTTTATCCTCACAACAACCCTCAGGTTTGGCTGAGAGGGAGTGACTGGCTATAAGTCACCCAGCAAGTTTACATGGCAGAATGGGGATTCAAACCCAGAGGTCAAATCTGGCACACTAACCACTACAATGCGCTGGCTTTCATGACCCAGCTTTCATTATCTAGATACATCTGACCCAGTAGGCTGTGGTTCCTGAAAGCTTATGTCATGATGAATTGTTCAGTTTTCCCACACACCACAAGGTGCTGCCCTTCATGACTGCACCCCAGAAAGGCTCCACGTAGTAGTAGTAGTAGTAGAAGAAGAAGAAGAAGAAGAAGATTGGATTTATTTCCCACCCTTCACTTAGAGTCTCAGAGTGGCTTACAGTCTCCCTTCCCCTCCTCACAACAGACACCCTGTGAGGTAGGTGGGCCTGAGAAAGCTCTTTCGAGAACTGCCCTTGAGAGAACAGCTTATTTATTTATTTATTTGTACTTTTTATTTATATTCCACCCTCCCTGCATGGGCAGGCTCAGGGCTGCTCTAACAGAACTACGGCTTGCCCAAGGTCATCCAGCAGCTGCAAGTGGAGGAGTGGGGAATCAAACCCGGTTCGCCCAGATGAGAGTCCACACACTTAACCACTACACGAAACTGATAGTACAAAGCTGCAGGAGGTGGAGGGGTAAACACAGGGCCAGAGGTGCCAGAACTCTCAAGGGGCAATGAAGTTTTCAATCTGTATAATGAAAACTCATGAACTTTAAAATATTTTTTTAAGAGTTTTGTCGAAGAGGTTCCAGAACACCGTTCTGGCGTGTTCCCCCAGAAAAAAAAAGACCTGGGTGAGCAGTTCACTTTGCAAAAGACGTGCAAGGTTGTTGCAAGCAAAATTTTAAAAGGGCTTTTTTTCATCATACATAAAAACATCCATTAAAAATAAGGCTTTAACTGGGCACAGGTGAAATAAAGGGCAAGTCACAAAGAAAGGAAGGCACCACCAAATGCAGGGGGACATCCAATGGCAGAGGTTCCTGCTACAGTAGAGGTAGACTTGGTGAGGCAGACTGATGCAAGGTGATGTGCGGAGGGGCCACTGGATGCCAGCTGGGTGTGTGAAACCTCATTTCAGCTAATCCATTCTCTCTCTCTCTCTCTCTCTCTCTCTCGCCTTCAAGTTGCAGCTAACTTACGGCAACCCCACAGGGTTTTCAAAGTAAGAGATGTTCAGAGGTGGTTTGCCATTGCCTGCCTCTGTATACTGACCCTGATATTCCTTGGTGGTCTCCCATCCAAATACAGACCAGGGCTGACCTTGCTTAACTTCTGAGATCTGATGAGATCAGGCTATCTCTGTCCTATCCAGGTCAGGGTACAACAATTCTAGTTGAACATTTTAAAAATCAATCTGTAATGTATCCGCCATTACCATGCAGTCAAGCACAAGCCTTTAGCTTCGTTCATTTAGAACAATAGCCAAGCGGATCCTAGCCCGCACCAATCAGAGGGCCAGGTCCGCAGCCGAGAGCCTATGAGACTCTCGGCTACTGTAAATAACCTATAGGGTGAATAGGGGCGTGTTTTGGTGGTGGGTTTTCTGTGCATATATACCGGCCTGCAGTGTAGGGGGAGGAGATGCTCCTGCCTCCCTGCCGTGACATTTTCCCAAGCCAGAATGGCACACGGGAACATTATTTGCTCTGTCAGAGGGGTTCCACTGAATGCATGCACATGGAGACCTTCATGGGGCACCCCCACAGCATTTTAAAGTGGAGTTCCCACCGGGAACTCACAACTCCAATGTGGCTGTGAGTTCCCGTGGTAGGACTCATGTACCTCATAATGTGTAGCTTGGCCCTTAGAGCACTGGCTCGACATTAGTTTTTGATCAAAGTGTTTTTATCGTAAGTGACTGAAATGCAGTTCAAAGTAATTCATAGTGAAGTCTGTGGTTGCATGCAGCAGTGCTTGGTTGCTGCCTTTTTGTTGGGCCGTAGACACGAACCTTACCTCATGTTTTGTCTTGCTTTCTGTCCTGATTCACAGATACTGGCTTGGGAGATTCTGTGTGTTCCAGCCCCAGTATGTCTAGTACCACAAGCCCTAAGCTGGACCCTCCTCCTTCCCCTCACGCTAACAGGAAAAAACATCGCAGGAAGAAAAGCACTAGCAATTTTAAACCTGACGGTATTTCAGGCACTGCTGAAGGTATCTATTTTACATTATCTTCACATACCGTATTGGCACGTCCCAAATGTCTCACTGCTGCCTTCATCTAGGGGTATTTTTGTGTTCTGCCGCTGACTTGCTGTGGTATCCTGGGACAGTAAAAAAAGAAAATCTGTCATTTTGCAGAGATGAGCCAACTTCTTGAGATGATAGACTTCTTTCATTAGTCAGCTGTAAAAATTCAGGCTGCATCTGTAGGATACCCTCCCAACCCACCCTGTGAGTGAGTCCCACCAAACTCATACCCATGTGCAGGACTGTAACATTGAATTCTTAGACTTCTATTACAGAAATACTTCTGTCCCGTGTCAGTTGTCCCCCCCTAGACAGACTAAACAATCTGCTGGAAGCGTTCTTCTTTATGCCACAACACACTAGCTTTATTCTTAAAATTAGTGATCAGATGCACAGATATCATTTTGCTGTTTGGATTGGTTTGGGTTGTTTGCACAACTTAACTCATTAATGCTTTTGATTAAGGCACGGTTACCAGAACTACAGCCTCTCTCTCTCTTTGCTGATGAAAGTCAGTGAAGGCAATGAATTAATTTTAAAGTTGGAACTTAGTAGATGCAATCTTTGCGAAGGGACTGGGCAAATGATTTTGATATTAGTATTTTGATGGTATTGATGTTTTTAGAGGAACATTATGTTCAAGATTCTTTCAAAATACATCAAAGAGCATTCAACAGCAAAAGTTTCTAAAGAGCAAATCCCACTGTATTTGGTTATTTATTTATTGACAAAATTTCTAGGCTGCTTTTCTCCTGTGAAGACTCAAGGTAGCTAACAGTAGTAGCTTAAAAAACAATCCAAGCTCATATACATTTCAGAATAAATAAAACACCAGCCACTACCAGAAAATACAGAGCAAATACACTGACCAAATGCCCTCTTTATTTTATTTATTCATTCATATATTTAGTTCAATTTAACCCCACCCTCCCTGCCCGAGCAGGTTCAGGGCGGCTTACACAAATGGCAACAAGTAAATAACAAGTCTTCTCCAGCAACATAGCATAAAAGCCCCAAAATGTGAAAAGCAATAAATAAACCCATGAAGCTGCCTTGTAGAGTCTCAGACCAGAGGTCTTTCACATCACCTACTTTCTGGTCCTTTTAACTGAAGGTGCCAGGGATTGAACCTAGGACCTTCTGCAGAGGTTCTTCCACTCAGCCACAACCAATGCTCCCTCTAAGCTGTGGAGTCTTGTGAGCAAAAATTCTACCTTGTGAGCTACCAGCATTCAAGTTGTGAGCGGGAGATTTGGCTACTGCATAAATTAATTTGCTCTGGAGCCACCCCTTCCTGAGCTAAGACAAAAATCTCTGAGCTGGAGGCTAAAAAGCTGTGAGCTAGCTCACACGAACTCAGCTTAGAGGGAACACTGGCCACAACCCCTCTCCAATGACGTAAAAACTAATAGCAATACTACCTAATTGCATTCAAGCAGTATCCAAATACAGTCAGGCCCCAGAAGAACCCTGGAAAAGAAGAGACACTCATTCAAAAGAGAGCAACTGAGTGCATTGCTGGTCATTCCTGTGAGTTACAGAGGCAACGTGGGAAAAGATCCCAGCACTAGAGATCCCAGCGAGTCCACAGCCACCAGCCACCCCAGGGGAAGGCTCAGTAAAATTGTTCCCAGGTGGCTCTCTCCCTTGCAGCTTGGAGATTTCCGGGCAGATAGGGAGCTTGCTGGAAAGCTCCGAAGGTGAGAGGACTTCCCCCACAACTGGAACGGTGGTTAGCCTTCTAGCTGCATTCTTTACTTGGCTCCTTTGGGCAGTTTGGGGGAGACTACAGCCGGGCCGGGCCCCTCTCCAGTGGCAAGCTGGCGGGAATCAAGCAGGCCCAAATATAGCGGTGGCATATTTCCCCACACTTTTCAGTCCTTCCCCAGACTGGATGTTGCAGACCTATAGGAGCCCCTGGGCCCTTCCACCCTGCTTTCTCATTCAACAAGGGAGTCAACTAGGCCCTCAGACATTGGGGTATCCAGCTCCTGTCTGGCCCATGACGAATCCCAGCCGCGCTTCAGCTGCAGGCAGAGAGGGGAGAGAGTGCAAAAGGGCTCATTCCAGGAGGGATTCTCATTCAGTTTTGTCACACAGATTGCCCCTTTCTTTGAGGTCCCCGCCACCAGACAAGCGGCTGAGAGGGACCATCAGAGGAAGAGGGTTCCCTGTCCCCAGATGCTTCTGAAACCAGGCCTGGTCGTGGAAGGCACAGGTAGGCTGGACATGGGAGGGAGTATAGAAATCACAATGTTCCCTCTAAGATGAGTTAGTGTGAGCCAGCTCACAGTTTTTTAGCCCCTGGCTCACACATTTTTATCTTAGCTCAGGAAGGATGGCTCCAGAGCAAACTAATTCATGCAGCGGCCAAATCGCTCGCTCACAACTGTAATGCCAGCAGCTCACAGAGTAGAAGTTTTGCTCACAGGACTCCATAGCTTAGAGGGAGCATTGCCCAGGACCTGCCATGGAATTGGATGAACTCCCTTCAGCAAAGGGCTCTTTTTGTCAGCTCAGACAAATTGGAGAGAGACTAATCAGGGGAGGAGACGTCTTTGCAGGAAAATTCAGCTAAGCTTTTCCTACCAGAACATCTTTGGTGTTTTTTGCGAAAAGTAATCCAGTCTCATTATCAGATAGAAACTACAGGGGTTCCTAGGTCCTCAGTGTCTGCTAAGTTAGATGGGAGAGGCTTCAAATGATCAGCAAAAGGGTCTTCAGCGTGTCCCTTCCCAGACCTTTTTGACGGCATCCTTAAAGCAGACTGGGTGACTCGCTCACAGCCATTGCCAAGAAGTTCTGTGCCCTCTCAGAGGATACCTTGAAAGACTTAAAGGTCCCTCTGGTGGATGCATCTATGGTTGTGTTACACTCGGGGGTGGTCCTGTCCAAAGACAGCGATAACACATTGAAGGACTCTGTAGATAGAAAAAAATGAAACTGTGCTCAAGAAATCTCATGAAACTTCTTTATTAGCTATACAGGCTTCATTAGTTCTGTCCAATTTTACAAGGACAATCATTTGCAATATCTAGATGTGGATCTGACCACTCTTAAGAGATCCCTTCTGAAAATCAAGAGGGCTGCAGAATTCACCTCTGAAGCACCTCAGGATGCAAAGTAGGTCTGTGCCAGAGCACAGGCAGCCAACGTAGTGGTTATGCGGAACCGTTGGCTGAAGCACCAGAAGGTGGATGCCTTGTCCCAATCTAATCTGTTGGCGGAAAAAAACAGGAAGCTCTCAACAAAATGCTAATGGAGACCAAAGAGAAGAAGAAGGCCATTCCATCGACCTCCACTTATATGGATAAGGATGGGAAAGCAAAACCTTTTCATTCCTTTTGCAGCTACAGAGCTCCAATGTGAGGAAGAGATCCCAAAGACCTCAGGGGTTCACGATCCTCAGCTTATCAGTCAGAGTTCCAGCAGAGACCTACTCCCAAAACTGGCAGGACAGGAACCAGGCGAATAAAAAAACAGCAAGCGTGACTGGGAAGAATTGACTACAACAAATCTATAAACAAGGATTGGTACAGGATAGAATCTACCTCTTCTCCTCACCACTTTACTGCGTCCCCGGTTCCCAAGACCTAACAACGACTGTTGTTGTTGCAAGCTGTACACCACCTCCAACAGATTGAAGCGGTGGAACCAGTACCTACAGATCAGCATTTCAAAGGAGTTTATTCAATTCTGCTTCTGGTCCCAAAGAGATTTGGAGAATGGAGAGCAATTCTAAACCTGTGGGTACACAAACACGAATTCTGGATGGAATCTCTGTAGTCTATTCTACAGATTATTCACCAGAACGGCTTTCTCACATCTCTGGATCTCAGGGAAACTTATTTACATGTTCCAATACATCAGGCATCCAGATAATTCCTCCATTTTTATTTCCAATGTCAACTTTTCCAGTACAAGGCTCTTCTTTTCAGCCTTTCGGCCTCACCCAGGATGTTTCCCAAGATCCTTGTTGCTCTAGTAGCACGTTTTGTACCAACAGGAGATTCATCTTTGCTTGTATCACAGTGACTTTTTGATCAGGGCCAAAGATGTGGAAGCAGTGGCAAGGGACACGATTGAAATGCTTCAGGCACATGGGTTCCCAATCAGTGACAGAAGAGTCATCTCATTCCATCCAGAAGTTTGATCCATCTGAGTGCAAGGATAGAAACAAGCCAAGGGAAGGTCGTCCTGCAGCAGAGAAGCAGAAAAAGATCATAAAGGCGACAAAGAAAATTTGTGAACGGAGGTCTGCTGAACTAATGCACTTATCATCAATCCTGGGTCTCATGATATCCACAGTCGACTTGCTCCCTTGGGCATGATTCCATGCCAGACCCTTGCAGTGGACTCTGTTGTCTTATCAGAGAGAGATAAGGATGAAAAAACAAACAAATAAAAGTAAACTTTTCATTAAAGAAGTCCCTGAATTGGTGGACATCCCCCTTAAATTTCAATAAGGGAATAAGTTTCCTTCAGTCATCTCATCTTCTTGTGTCTACAGATGCCAGCACAGGGGGTTGAGGGGGGACACTGTCAGGGACAGGTCGCCCAAGGCGCGTGGAGTCCAGAGGAGATGACACACAGCATAAACTTGCAGGAACTGCTTGCAATCATACTGGCTTTAAGGGCCTTTCAAGATCACCTAGAAGGGAGGGAAGCGCTAATATGTGCCAACAACACAGCCGTGAGAGCACACATCAATTGTCAGGGGGGTACATGGTCAAAGTCTCTGTTTGAGGAGTCCAAGTTACTATTTCAATGGGCAGAAAAACACCTTGTGGAGATCAGAGCAGAACACCTGAGAGGTATAGCCAACCAAGAAGCAGACTGGCTAAGCAGGAAGGATCTCGGCCCAGGGGAGTGGAGTCTGAACAGGAACATTTTCCAGCAGGTGACGACACACTTTGGGACTCCAATCATGGACTTGTTAGCACTGTCTTCCCAGATTTCTTTCAAGATTCCATGACCCTGGGGCAGAGGGCAAGGATGCTCTAGTTCACCTCTGCCCCAAGGGTCTCCTGTATCCACCAACACCTCTGATCAACAAGGTCATCAACAGGATAAGGAGAGAAGGGACGGGGTGACTTTTCCTTCTGGCCCAGATGTCCATAGCTCTCTGAGCTTGTGATGATTTCAGTATTGTCACCATGGAGGCTCCCAGTGGTGCAGGACCTGTTGTCTGCAATAAAAAAGGCCAACACTATGCTGGGGATTATTAGGAAGGGAACTGAAAACAAATCAGCCAGTATCATGATGCCAGTATTATAATGCCCCTGTATAAATCAGTGGTGCGACCTCATTTGGAGTACTGTGTACAGTTCTGGTCACCACACTTCAAAAAGAATATTATAGCTTTGGAAAAAGTGCAGAAAAGAGCAACTAGAATGATAAAAGGGTTGGAACACTTTCCCTATGAAAAAAGGTTAAAGATCTTGGGGCTCTTTAGCTTGGAGAAACGTGAAACAATGGCTGAGCGGTGACATGATCGAAGTTTATAAGATTATGCATGGGATGGAGCAGGTAGAGAAAGAAGTACTTTTCTCCCTTTCT
>NW_015175993.1:495774-500870 GCF_001447785.1 Gekko japonicus
GACCGTTCCAGCCAACCCAGCCAGGATCAGTACCAGCAGCCACAGAGGGCCACACTGGTGAGCCACGCACAGCTTGTCCTCATCATCAGGTCTCACCAACTGGGAGTCATCCATACAATCAGGACCACAATGTGTCCCAGTAACATCGTGAGATTAAACTGCACCAGCTGAATCTAAGTCACCATGGGCGTGAGCAATTTTAACCACAGAATGCATTGCCGGGGGGAGGCCTGTATATTTTCCAGGTCTACATTTTCAGGAGCCTGAGATAAGAACCCCTTCACAACCGGGATAAATGAGTTTTCTTTGCCAACGCTAGTGCCACAGACTAGGCATGATAATACCTGTGCTCAGTCACATTCACATTCCTCCACTTTGTGTGCCATCTGTCTGCCCAATCACTTCATTGCTTCAAGTTACTCAGTAAATCAAGGAGCATTCTGGGCTCTGCAGGAGGATAGTGGGCACTATGGAGTGATCATGTTCACAGCCTGTGTCATCTCCATAGTTCTCAGATCAACTAGGGCTGTAACAAGAATTCATCTTGTGTCGCCCTGACCGGGATAGCCCAGGCAAGCCTGATCACGTCAGATCTCGGAAGCTAAGTAGGGTTGACTCTGGCAAGTACTTGGATGGGAGACCTCCTTGGAATACCAGAGGCGGGAGTTGGGGGCAGGCTTTATTCAGCCACCTCTCTGAATATCCTGCAGGTCCCCAGTAGGCGTCAGTCACCAGAGGTTGCCAGGTGCGCTCACACGTACACACACACACACTAGAAATTTTAAAAAATTAATCTTGTGTGAATTCACTTCCAGTTTGTTCTCCCTTATCCACGTATCCAAGCACTGGTCCAAGAGAGAAATAGCTGTGTCTGTGGATTTTGCAAATATAATATATAGATGATATCAAAATTTCAGAAGATTTCATTTAACCGTCACACATAAATATTGTAGAGCGTAGGTGACAAGACTGATCCTTGGGGAGCCACCTACCACACTTTAATATCCACATTGTTGACTTAGCCTCTCCAGTGGAAATGCTTCACCATCTGTCTGACAAAAAGGACAAAAGCCGGTGGAGCACAGTCCCCAGTATCCTAAAGCCCGGCTCTGGTTACCTCAACAAGATGCTGTGGTCCCTTATGTTAAAACTTGCAGTCAGATCTAACAAGTTAAGATGAGATTAATGTTCTTTGTCTGTTGGTCATCTGCCTGTTATTTTACCATGATAACATTTTCCTCTAAGTAAAAGTTCTTCCAAGGAAACATTTGTAGTTTCTCGTACTTCTTTGACACTAAAGCTTCAGCATGAAACCTCAGGGTCTTTCCCCACTTCAGACTATTCAGTTATAGAAGCTGGCTTGCTGGTCATTCCTGTGAGTTTCAGATGCAACGTGGGAAAAGATTTCCTGGCATGCTAAGACAGTAATAGATAGGATGAAGTTCTCAACATGCCCATGTCCAGTCAGGGGAGGGTTTCTATCCAGTGGCAACAGACTGTAACATGAAAAGAGCCCCTTAATGGATGGGCTCTTTTTGTAGCAGGAACTCCTTTGCATATTAGGTGACACACCCCTAAAGTAGCCAATCCTCCAAGAGCTTACAGAGTTCTTCTTACAGGGGCTACTGTAAGCTCTTGGAGGATTGGCTACATTAGGGGTGTGTCACCTAATATGCAAAGGAGTTCCTGCTACAAAAAAATGTTTACGAGTTTCAGAACTAGAGCTCCTTACAGGCACCTGATTCAGAGCATCTAGCCAAGACAGAAGATGGGAGACTGTGTGTAATAGTGGAGTGTGTCTCACATCGCCCTCCAATTAAGAAAGAGTATACTCAGAACCACAATGAAGGGAATTTTCAGAGACCCTGGCCTCAAGTGAATTGATGTCAATGCACTGAACAGTTTGGAGGGCTGTTTGGAGAGGAAGAGTAGCAAATGTGTTATCTGCAGCTACGGTCGGACTCGGATTTTTTTTAAAGTGACCCGAGTACTAACAGCAGCTTGAGAGAGATGCTCAAGAGCCCATGGGAGTCCAGTGAGGAAAAGCACAACCAATGCAAAGACAGTGATTCAACTGTAAAGTTCCCCCCCCCCCCGGATTAGTGCTGTTTTGCATATGTATAAAATTGTTTGTCAGCATGTATAGAAGTATTACTCTATTTGTGGAACTGTTGCTTGCGTTCTATGTTTTCAGTTCAGTGTATTTTAGCTTTGGGGTTGTTTTTCTTTACCTGCATACTTAACATTACTACAAACTTTGGTGGTGGTGGGGTTAAAATAAGCATTGCTTTGTGGGTGGGTAAATAAGCATTAAACCTGGATTTGTTTTCTGTATTGTCTGGTTACTTTATTCCCTCTGAACGAAGGTATCTGGCGCACAGATCGACTTTTGAATGAATGTACAAGTTCATATACTGGAAAAGTGCTATAGTGTAGTTTTGTAAATTAAAAAGTAGCTTAAACCGTACAATAGTATGTTGTCGTAGTAATAATCCATTAATACCCAAATCAACAGTGTTCTCTGCTTCTCCCAAAGTTGTGAACAATTCACAAAATACACTTTCCACTGTCATTCCATCAGTCTCTTTCTTTAAGATGACACAGTCATGGGGCTATCAAGATACGCTTCAGAAACAGGAGGGCAGAAATTAATAAAATCTCCACTGAATTCCTACAGAGTCACTTTCAAGCAAGGCACAAAAGTCACAAGTTGGGAATCCTTCAGCCTCCATTGTCAGAGCCTGTCTGACATCAAAGGGTAGCTCTTGAAAGACCACGATGTTGATGCTGAGGAGCGGAAGATGAGGGAGGAGCGATTCGCCTATTGTTTTAACTCGCTTCATTGCAGACTAAACAGGTTGAAAGCTTTCTTCTGGTATTTCAACACTTGCTAAGTTCAGGGTCAGGAGAGATCGCAGGTTACGCCTTCCCAGTCGGAAGGAAGAGTGTCAAGGTGACCAACAGGAAAATGGGTTCTTGGGAGGAGAAGAACTAGGATGAATTGATTTATATTACACATAACATGCATAACAAGAAATCGTGGCATTAAAAGCTGTAGACTAATGGCTAATTTGCCCAACTAGATATTTACCATAAGAAAGCAAAGCAAAACATTTGCAAAGGCAGAGATGGTGATTGTACTGTAAGTTGATTGTCAAACGTATTGCTAAGAAACTTCTTTCTTTTTTTAATCTCCCCCCCCCGTTTTCTTTTGCCAATTGCATCAGAGGTTTTAGAAGTGAGTTGGCGCTGAATATACTAACAGTGGAAAGAAGCGGCGACAGTCCCATAAAGGATCTGATTTTAAAAATTGTTTCAGGTGCCGACACAGACCAAGGGTTTTTTGCGAGGGCCATTTGATGGGGAAAGTAGGAAAAGATTCGCATATATTCAACAATGACCTTTTCCCACTAGTGCCAGTGAATATATTTATGTTATTATTACTCTTCTTTCTCCACCAAAGTTACTCAAGGCAGCTTAAAGACAATGAAGACATTTAACAAAATCAGCATGCAGTAAACACATGTGAAAATCATTTTTTAAAGAAATAATAAATGCAGAAAACATGTATGTCTTTAGCTGGCACCTAAATGCATCACACTTGGCCCCACCCAGGACGTACAGTTACTAAGGAGCAATCACAGACAAATCCTTGTCTTGCATGACCAGCCAAATCAGGTCCATAACAGTGGCCCACAGAGTAGGACTTTGGATGTTGACTGCAGGAATGGGGAAGGTTCATACAGGAGTAGCTAGTCCTTCAGCCACCCTGTGCCCAGACTGCGTAGGGCTTTGAAGGTTGTAACCAGGAGTTTGACGTAAGTCTGGAAGGGAATTGGTAGTCAGACTGCAGACCAGGAGGTCAGTAGTTCAGCAGTTCAAGACCCGAGTGCCGCATGACGGAGTGAGCTCCCATCTCTGGTCCCAGCTCCTGCCAACCTAGCAGTTCGAAAGCAAGAAATTGCTTCAGTGGGAAGGTAACAGCATTCTTTGCGCTTTGGCGTCTAGTCATGCCGGCCACATGACCACAGAAAACGTCTTCGGACAGCGGTGGCTCTTCGGCTTGGAAACGGAGATGAGCACCGCACCCCTAGAGTCGGATTCAACTGGCTTTCGAACAAGGGAAACCTTTACCTTTACCCTGTATCTAGCACCGGTGAAATATGTACCCCATGGGTATGTTCAGAAGGAAAAGGAAACTATGTCTTATTTTTCTTTAGCACAGTGGCATTCAGTGGCTCAAGACATGCCACCTGTGGCTCTTGTGGGCACTGATCCCCAATGTGGCTCTCGCCTCATGTTCTAGGAAAGTACGCAAGGCCATTGTCCAATAGAGCTTCTGTTGACAGGCAGTTTCCATCTTGAAATAGCCACCAGCATGAGGACTGGAGGATCTGTAATCTGTATACCGCCCTCATCTGTAGTCCTCGTATCTGGGAGGAGGTAAAGGGCAATCCTATTCAGCAATTCTCCACCCTCGTCCACAGCTTCTGAACTCTCATCCCAGCACCAGGGCAGCTGCTAGGAGGAGAAGGCGTTGGTCACAGAGAAGAGAGAGTTCAGCCACCGACACCACAAATGTGGCAGTCACTCAGGAAAAGAGCAAGCCAACCTTAGTGGGTGGGGGTGGTTCTCCGTGGTCAGCTCCCCTTTCTCCATGGCCGCCTCCTCTCCTTCAGGTACCGTGGCCATCTCACTCTCTGGCCTAAGCTCCTGTGCCTCCTGCCGAGGAGAAAGCGGGAATAATCGCAGATTACTCTTCTTTCTCCACCAAAGTACCACTGTTTTAGCTTGTTTGGAAAATGAGGATTTGGTTCGCAGAAGATCATTCCATCCTGGTTTGTTTTGACCCACTGGTTGCAGCTTCTGAGAGCCAATTCAGTGTAGTGATTAGGAGTGTGGACTCTAATCTGGGAGAACCGGGTTTGATTCCCCACCCCACCACATGCAGCCAGCTGGGTGATCTTGGGTCAGTCACAGCTCTCTGAGAGCTGTTCTCTCAGAGCTCTCTCAGCCCCACCTACCTCACAGGGTGTCTATTGCTTGCTTGCCACGTTTGATCTGTGACTTACCCCTGCACAGACCACCTCGGCATT
>NW_015175993.1:500924-509503 GCF_001447785.1 Gekko japonicus
GGGGGGGGCATTAGTTGAAGGGGAATCTTTTCTGTGCTATAATCCTATACAGTGGCTTGCTCACATTGCTGTCAGGTGCTGCCAGGGAGAGCAAGAGTTAAACCTTTGCCTTGAAATAAAAAGGGAATTGCTGCACAGGTCCTCATTCTGCTTCAGGTGCCATGCAGGGTGGTCAGGACGGCTCCTGTGGCTGATTTCCTTTATGTTCTGCTGCTCATAAAAAGTATCGTTCTAACATCCTTCTGATGTGGTCCATGATTAGTTCCTTTTTTAAAACTTGCTTTTCTCTTCAAGTCATTCAGAAGTTAGAGCTGCAGGAAAGCTGTGGATTTTACACACAAGGGAATCGTATTAGTCCGTATATCCCAAAAAGTAGCCCTGATGATCTTGTCCCTTGATTGCTGACCAAAATGCAAAGCAAAGTGCAAAGAAGTCTGGTGGCTGTTTGGTTAGCTGTCTTTGCCGAGCTTCTTTGATAGAAAAAGAGGTACTGGATGCTCTTGTGAAGAGGAAAATGTCCTGAAACATCCAGATATTTATTTCATGCTCTTTACTTTACTCCTTTCTGTTGCCATTTCCTTTAATTTGGCTGGTCGTGGGAATCAGTTGACAGTCATATTTTCTAGATTGGGGTCCCAACATGGCGCCCACCAGCACTTCTCTTGGCACCTGCCAAGGGCTTTTAGAGAGTGGACAGGGCCAGGTGGGTGGGGCCAGAAAGGCTTCTAATTGGCCATTGGAGATTTGGTAGTCAATATAGATTCCTAAAAACATTGCTTTGGCAGCAGCTGCCACCCCAGCACAAGGATCTTCACTGCGTAACTGAAGGTAAGCCATGGCGGCCATTTTGTGCCTGGCTCCACTCCTCTGGAAGCCGTCTGCTGTGTTAGAATTCTAAAAGTACCTGCAGGCTCAAAAAGGTTGCAGACTCCAGTTCTAAATAGTCTGCCCAACCTTTTGTGCTGATATCCTTTTGCTTTCCACATTCTAGTCCTACTTGCTTGTAAGACCTAATGGGGCAGGCTTATCATATATATATATATATTAAAAAGCCAAGGCATGCTGGCGACGACTCACCTACTCACCCATTGGCCACTGGGGAAGCTGCCTTGGTATCCTATTGGCCCGTTCTGCCGGCTCCTCCATTCTTACACCCCCACTTTTGATGTGTTGCACCTTGGGAGTTGTAGTTCTCAGCTGGCCTTTCTGCAACCATAGCAAAGGGAATTAGAACTGCAACTCCCAAGATGGGAGTCCAAAGAGGTCATAGGGCATTAGCAGGGAGTCAGTTAAACTCAATCAGTTAAAGTGTTAAACAGGAAGCAGCTTTGGAATTGAAAGGGGTTGGAGGGAAGGGGAATTACAATTGATCCCCAGACTACAGAGATCAGTCCCCATGGAGAAAATGGTTGCTTGGGAGGGTGAGCTCAATGGCATTATACCTCACTGAAGTCCTTCAACAAACCTGGCCCTTCCAGTAGTATTGTCAGCCTCCAGGCAGCACCTGGAGATCTCCAAGATCAGTTCTCCTGGAGAAAATGGCTGCTTTGGGTAGTGGACTCTATGGCATTATGCCCTGCTGAGGTCCCTCCCCACTCCTAACCCTGCCTTCCCCAGGCTCTACCCCTCAAACCTACAGGTATTTCCCAACACAGAGTTGGCAACCCTGTAACCGACTATGGAACCGCTTTCCAGACCTTTGAAACCCAGAAAACGTGGCATGCAGCTCTTCTCCCATACTACCCACTTGGCACAGCAAAATAACTGGATACAGCCTTGCCTTATAGCTACACAGAAGGAAATAAACATGGCTTTCCTCCCTCTATTTTCTCCTTCCCTCTGCCCGCCCACCAGCCACAGTCAGGACACTCACCTGGAGCCTCTTTCTAGAGCTCGTTGTATTTCTTCCCAGAATGGGCCTTACTCGTAGTCAAATAATAAGTGAGCACAACTTCAACAGACCATTCCATTGACTGGTCTGCCCCTCCCTTCACTTCCTTCCTCAAAGTAACAAAGTTTTTCTTGTTTGGGGAGGTGCACTTAGAAAATTGGCCTTTTGCATGGGAGGTAATAGATTTTCATATTGTAGTAAGGCTTATCAAATGATTAATTTAATGGCCAAGAATTATTGGATAAAACTGGAAAGCGCAATTTAATTCTGTTTAATTTTTAAGAAAGCAAGAGAGGGGGAAAAAGAAATTGAGTTTCTCTTCAGCTGATTTCTGTTTTTTCTTAAAAGTGCCTTTCTAGTTGCCACACAGTGATGTGATCATTATCTGTCACCTCGTCGCCTTGCTGCCTCAATACGCAGTAAAATAATAAAAAAAAGAAGACCAGAGAACCTTGTGAAGTATGACTTCCTATCCCAAGACTCATTGCCTGCGATTCGTACCGCTTGACAGTAATGATCTTATTACAGTACTCTGGACCTTGAAGAGATTTCATGAGGAGAGTGAAAGGACGTGCCTCCATGTAATCAAGTGGCGCTGAATATTCCACGCGTTTTTGATCACATACTGATTGGGCACAGTTTTAGCCCATCTTCTAGTCAATTATGCATGGCCCCTTGTGCTCTTGTGATAGTCAGAAACATTGATAGCGCTTGTCTGGGTTTTGGCAGCCAGCCAACGGTTTGAAGTGCCTTACGCACAGTCATTCCAGGATAAGTGCTTTTTAGTTGGAATTGATTACCTTTCTTTAGGTTTTGCTTAATAGCAAAACTGCATTGGAGAGGGCTTCAGGTGAAAAATGGATGTATTAGCCATTTAGAGTATCTGAACTCCTAGTCAATTTTTTAGCCTTTCCTTGTTTCTATCTAATTTATATTTAATGATGTAATGTTTAATAATATTTAAGATATTTTTCTTCAGATGATGCCAAACACACACGTTGGGCATTAAGTGTATCCGTTTTTAGGTGTAACAAACTAATCTGCTGTAACTTTCAAATGGCTAAAGGATTTGCTGCTGTCTGCCCAGGTGACCTCTTAATTTTCTAATCTTATAATAATGGGAAATTACCTCTTCTGTGTCCTTCTGATAGTCCCATTGTCAGATTTTAGTCCTATAAATACTATGTCCTTGCTCTGGGACCCGATCCGATTAAACAAAACGTTTCAATTCTTTATAACAAAATCTGGATCTCATCCTTCTCAGATGACCTAGTAAGGGGATTTCAGTTGCCCACTAAATATCTTAAAGAAACAAGAGTACCTTAGGTTAGGTCAGTACCTCCACCAGTCAGTTCTCAAATGTACAGTTATGGGGGGGTGGGAGGTGATCGATTCTATGACAGTTGCCATATAGGCATTAACCATTACAGGAATTCAATAAATAGACACTAGTAACAGCAACTGCAATCCAAACATTACTCAGAAAATGGGGTGGGGGGAGTGGGGACGCACACAAGCCAAAGCTTGGATGAAGAGGAAGGCCCAGAAATGAGAAAGCCCAGAGAATCTGACAGATCAGTTTTGTGACGGGGATTCCACCATGAGATGCTGCTGAGGAAAGAGCCTCCTTATCGTAATAAAGTGAAGCCTTTTTTTTTTCTTTTGAACCGGTATTTCCATAAAACTTTATGAATGTTTTAAAGATGGGTCTTACAATAAAAGGAGATATTTCATATATTTTACTTCAAACTATTTTGAGGGAAGAATGGGATACAAATGACACAAAAGCAGTGGTGGCCAATAGCAGAGTGAAAGCATCGATCTAGGAAGAAGAACGGATAGCTGTTTCTCTGTCCTTGGATCAAAAACAACTTGGGCAAAGCCAAAACGTCGCAAAGAAAAATGTTTATTATAAAATATTGGTTACGGTGCCCAATGCTTCTTTGGGTGTACTTATAAAGAGAATTTATTAAAAAATAACACAGCTGTAAATATACCATGGAGATAGATCGAGATGGTTAGCTGTGTTAGTATGTCTGTAGCAGTAGAAAAGAGCAAGAGTCCAGTAGCACCTTAAGGACTAACAAAATATGTGGCGGGGTAGGATACCCCACCACATATTATGTTAGTAAATATACCATGGAAATTAAATTGGAAAACATTTTTAAAACAGTGTTATATGTTATTGTGGATTCCTCTGAATGTGGTTTTGAATTGTGTTTGAGACGGCATCCAATTTTTGTATGAAATATGTTCCTTCACACCTTATTGGCTCTGACAGGGCGGTCTTTATTGTTTTGTGCAGCCCCCCCTGTTTTCTCCCCAAGTAAGCAGTGGCCACTGGAATTTGTGATTACCAGCTTAGTAACAGTGGTTGTGCAGTATAGGTGCACAAGTGTACCAAAATGTGGGTTCATTACCTAATTTCAAGCACCAACAGGAGTCTAGTGGCACCTTAAAGACGAACATGTTATTTAAAATTGTTGGAGGGCTGTGTATTGAATTCATTTAAATGTTTATGCTGTCTTTCTCAGTGGCTCAAGGCAACTTACGAATTAACATTTAAAATATACCCTACAAAAAATAACACCTAATGACTCCCCCTCTTCTAAAAGAATTTCTGCAGCCAACACCAATAAAACCCCTATCAAACAAAATAACCTTTCAGCCTTTCTTAAATGCCTCCAGAAACCGCACCCACTACCTTCTCAGGGAACATAATCCAAAGATGAGAGTTACCATGAATACAAAGCACTGGCTCTGGTCAATGCCAAGTGGGCTGTCCGAAGCGGGGAACAGCCAGTAGGTGGTACACAGGGACATATGAGGGAGATGGTCCTTTAATATGTGGGTCCCAAGCCATGAGGGCTTTAGAGATCATAACCTCTTGAAATGAACTGGCAGCCAGTGTAGCTGTGTGTTGTTGTTTTTTTAAGTGAGATATATTCCCACTGGGTAGCACCTTACAATAACTAGGCATTCTACACTGGTTGTAGTTTCTGGGTTGTCTCCAAGGGCAGTCAAATGTAAATAATGATAGATAGTCCAACCATGGGGTTATTAAACCATGGATTAGCATGGCCAGATAGGTTGAGTCAGTTTGGTGTAGTGGTTAAGTGCATGGACTCTAATCTAGGAGAACTGGGTTTGATTCCCCACTCCTCCACATGCAACTGCTAGATGACCTTGGGCAAGCCATAGTTCTGACAAGAGCTGACCTTAAAAGGGCAATAATTGAAAGAGCTCTCTTAGCCCCACCTACCTCACAGGGTTGTCTGTTGTGGGGAGAGGAAGGGAAAGGAGTCTGTAAGCCGCTCTGAGACTCCGAGTGAAGGGCGGGGTATAAAGCCAATCTCCTCCTCCTCCTCCTCTTCTTCTTCTTCTTGAATCTAAGAAAGGAAAGACTTGGTGAGCCACAGACAGCTGATAGAAGACACTCTTGCCCACTGTACCAGTCAGCATTTCAAAGAGCAAGAATGGGGCTAGGAACATTACCATGTTCTTAATCTTCTCTGCAAGCCAGCTCCACTCCATCCATCACAGGTGGGACCACTCCATCCACCACAGTCTCTCTAAAGCATCACCCTTTCCAGCCAGCATTATCTTGATCTTGTCTGGATTCAGCTTCTCCCACCTTAGCCACCTGATAACAAGCATCCGGAGACTCAGATAGTGAAATATAGAGCTGGGTGCCACCTGCATATTGATGACATCCAGCTCCAAAGTTCCAGACAATCTCGTCTCACAACAACATCACCGCCACAGGTCACATTAATATCATTAACAGGGTTGGACTTGGGTGTTATCAGGACAAGAAACCTCTTCAAACAATGGAGCTGAACAAGATTGATTGGAACGATGGTGGCAAAGAACAAAACCTTGCCACCATCACTACAACCTCATAGGCCTGCTATGTTAAGGTGCCATTAAATCCCTGAATAAATTTTTGTTTCAACAGACTAACACATCCTTCCCTCTGAAAAGATCATATAATTTTAATATGCTTATAGATGGATATTATGAAAACTTAAAATAAAGAATTTCACAAATTAAGAGTACTCTTGTTATATCTAGGAAAAGATTTCAAACCTTGAAAGGATCATGAACCTTAAAATGAAGAGTAAGTTAAGGTGCTATTAAATCCCTGAAGAAATTTTTGATTCAACAGACTAACACATCCTTCCCTCTGAAAAGATATAATTTTAATATGCTTGTTGATGGATATTATGAAAACTTAAAATAAAACATTTCACAAATGAAGTGTGCTCTTGTTATATCTAGGAAAAGATTACAAACCTTAAAAATCCTCCTGTAGTTGTCATAAAATTGCACTTAAGCTTAACTAAACCTTTCCCAACTGGCTTCTTCAAGTACTTTTGTCAAAGCTACTCACACTTCTTCAGTGAGTTGTTTTTGGGTTTTTTTTTTAATCATTCACTCTCCCTGCTAGAGGGAATGCTTCCTCCCAGGATACAAATCTTAGTGCTGTGCACGTTGCCAGTATTATAGCTCATGTTTTAATCATTTCTTTAAACATCGTTTGGGGAACATGGAGGTCTGCAGCAAAGGAGTGGTGGTATTTCTTGGAGGAAGGGTGATATGGTAATGTAGAACTTGCTAGCACCATGGGGACCATTTGTGAATAAACATTGGAGCAAAGGATTCTTAAATATAAATGTGTGCTGACAGGGTCTGATCTGGCAATGACCGAGAAGGAGAGAGATCTTGGGGGTCTGTTGGATTTTTATTTTTATTTTTATTTTGCCATCAAGTCACAACCAATTTACGGTGACCACGTGGGGTTTTCAAGGCAAGAGACATTTAGAGGTGGTTTGCCATTGCCTTCCTCCACATAGCAACCGTGGACTTCCTTGGTGGTCTCCCTTCCTTTCTTAGACTCATCCTATCTGCTATGGTATTAAGAGGAAATAATAAAGAAGACTTTGAAAACACATGGTCAAGATTTTATGACTGGACAGAAGACAATAATAACTAAAATTCCTGAACCTCTGACCGAAACAAAAGGAAGAACCATAGATATAATTATTAATGGAAATATGCAATATACTGTTTAGGTGGGAAAATGTAATAAGAACTCTTACAATACAATATATAGCAAAGACATGGGCTAAAATGATATAGTCATAGTTACAATCTCCCTTTTATGTGTATTGATGTTTGTTTGTTTTTGTTTGTTTTATATAATCGAAATAAAAATACTTAAAAAATGAACTTGTTAGCACCATGGGGAACATTTGTGAATAAACATTGGCGCAAAAGATTCTTAAATATAAATGTGTGCTGACAGGGTCTGATCTGGCAATGACTGAGAAGGAGCGAGATCTTGGGGGGGGGTCTGTTGGATTTTTATTTTTTGCCATCAAGTCACAGCCAACTTATGGCGACCACATGGGGTTTCCAAAACAAGAGACACTTAGAGGTGGTTTGCCATTGCCTGCCTCCACATAGCAACCGTGGACTTCCTTGGTGCTCTCCCTTCCTTTCTTAGACCCAAGCTATGTGGCCATACTAATCCATGCTTTAATAACCCCATGGTTGGACTGCCTAACATGATTTACATTTGACTGGCCTTGGAAGGCCAACCCTGCTTAGCTTCTGTGATCTGATGAGATCGGGCTATCCAGGTCAGGGCATCTGGGGGATAGCTCAATGAAAATGGTGAGTCAATGTGCAGCAATCTCTGTGCTGGGGGTTGCTAGGAAAAGGATTGAAAATAAAACAATATTGTAATGCACTTGTGGCCCCGTTTGGAATGCTGCATATAGTTCTGGTCACGATGGATGGATGGGTGGATGGATGGATGGATGGATGGATGGATGGATAGATAGATAGATAGATAGATAGATAGATAGATAGATAGATAGATAGATAGATAGATAGATAGATAGATAGAGTGCAGAAAGGGCAGAAGAGAGCAGCCAAAGTGATGAACGGCTAAGACTATCTCTCCACTCCAATGAAGGGAAACTGAAGAGTGGTGTTTTGTTTTGTTTTTCAGTTTAGGGAAAATATAGCTGGGGAGGAGCATGATACAGGTTTATCAAACTATGTATATGGTTGCAGTAAAAGAACTTTTCTTTTTTCTTTTTCTTTTACCTACCGTACAAGATTTCAGGGGCAACTAAGACACATTGGCTGGGCAGTAGATTTAGGGGAGGCAAAAAGTGGAATTCCCTGCCTGTGGATATAAGGAACGGCCATGAGCATGGACGGCTTTAAAAAGGGGGTTCGATACAGGAGTGGCCTGGAGCACTCCAGCCAAGTCACCTACAGCAAAGTTGCTCCTGGTGATGGATCCTCTGGTACCAAGAGTGTCGTGTGGCATCCATAGAGTGCATGCCCATAGTAGACCCAGGGCACCTTCACACTCCCAACCTGCAGGGGAAGAGGATTAGAACTGAGCGTGTGGGGAAGCATGGAGTTCAGATTGTAAAGAAAGATGGTAACTGAGACTACAGGCCCACCCAGCGGTTCGAAAGCAATTAGTTGCAAGTAGATAAATGGGTACCCACCCTTAGTAGGGTGGGGGGCACCCTGCCTAGTGTGGTGGACAACGGCGGCGGCAGCAGCAACGAAACATCGGCCCGAAGACCGGAGGTGGCGTGGCGTAGCGGGACGGCAGCGGCGGGAGCGCGACCTGCTCGTCACAAAAAAAGACAACAGCTGG
>NW_015175993.1:509593-517910 GCF_001447785.1 Gekko japonicus
CAGGGGTGCCGGTAGGAAACCCCACCCCCATAAACTCTGTGGCCATAGTTAGGGTAATTTGTGTGACTAGCACCATATGTAAGCCGCTCAGAGACCCCCTGAGAAAGGGGGTTCGAGCGGGATATAAAGTCTAAAGTTAAATAAATAAATAAATAAATATTCTCTTGGTAAATAAATAGTGTGGAAGTTAAGCCAGACACCGTTTGATACAGGGAAGACTCAGTCAGTGGCATGAGCCTTGTCCGCACAGAGGTGGTAGCCACTAGCTTTCAGTGCCTTTTTCTAGCATGATACTGTGACTGACTGTGTCCCACCACCACCTTCTGCTGCATGGGAAAAAAAAACAATTAACAGTGAGCATGAACAGAAGAGAACAGCAGAAACCGCCCTCCCCACCACCACCACCATGGCTCTGTCTTCGGGTCTCTTGAGAGAATCTGACAGTTCTAAATTTTAGGCTCTAATTGCTTCTAAACCATCCTTTCAGAGTAGAGGCCTACTATAGCCTCGTCTGACAGAGACTGATCACCGTTTCCAAACAGAGAGGGTTGGGAGCCCCCACTTCCTCAGCTGTTCTTGGCCCAAGAAGAAAAGCTAAGCACTGGCATTGTTGGCAGGATTAACTGAATTTCAACAAACAAAACAGTTCATTGAGCCAAGTGAGACTGGGTGAATGTACATGGATGTAAGAGACAGAAGTACCCTCCTGGCAAACCCCATTCATATCTATGCAAAAATATGCTCTTGCACAAAAGCACACTTGCGTCGATGAAGATGCAGATCTATGCTCTCTGGCTTAGTCCAACTAACGGCTGCTCCTGTCTCAGTGAGTCATTGGAATAAACTAATGGTCAAGTGCAGCAACCTCTCCAGACTCTGTTAGCTCAGGAAGGCCACTGCCAACCGGCCCGCGCCCCCCCCCCCCCCCCCCCGTTAGCTTACTGCAAGCGACCCCCTCTTCTCTAATTCTCTACTTCTGACAATCTCTATGAGTGACAATCGAATCTGTGGCAAAATGGCCTTTATTTAGTTGATCTCTACATGGGACAAAGAAGTATGTTTTCGGTCATCATAAGTCTGCTGAATGTTCCTCTTGACTTTGGTTATAGGGCTATAAATCTACGCACTGCAAAAAAAAAAAACTGAACAGAAAATACCCCCAACTAGGGGAGTGGCTAGTATTGGAAAAAACGCGTACAACTCTCAGCGATTTTCTTGGAACGTCAATCTACACGCTGCAAAAAAAAAAAAACTTAACAGAAAATACCCCCAACTAGGTGAGTGGCTAGTATTGGGAAAAAAACATGTACAACTCTCAGCGATTTTCTTGGAACGTTTGGGACAGTTTTGTGGTAGCCAAACCTACCCCTTCGATGAGTGGCCAAAAACCCATCAATCAGGACACAGCAGTGGTCTGTGTGTGTGTGTGCCCCCACACACTGTACACTATGCTTGCTCTCGTCATTCATCATCATAATATAATGGGTGTTTTAGCTAAATGCATTTGAGCTTTCCTCGGTGCGTCTCTCCTTCCCCCCTAGCTGGCAGCAATGGGAAGGCTGCTTCTTGTTATACACAAGTGGAGAAGCCATGAAGAAATCCCAGGGAGGAGGGAGAGAGGTAAGAAGACAGGGCCAAGGGGATGAGATCCTCCTCCCTTCCCTCCTTGACACAGCGTTGGTTCCCTCCAACAGCTCTTAAGCGGCAAGTCTGTCTGAAAGAGGCAGCCCATGCATCTTGCTGCATCTGCCGCTTGTCACAAAAGAGCATCTGGAAGAGAAAACAGAATTGAAGTGCAGCCACCAAGACTCTTTCTCGACGTGCCCTTCTTGTAAATACTTGTTGCGCATGTGACGTAACCCCCTTCCCCGTTGTACTGTCATCGGGATAGTGCCCTAATGGGCAGTCTTTTTTAGATTTATGGGCGACACTGTTTATGGTTATGGCTATCTTTCTGTGTTCACAAAACGCACACTGATTTTCTCGGAGCTGATGAAAGTTTTTCTCATTCTTCACCCCCCAAGATAGATATTTTTGAGGTGGAGATGATTTATGGGAAACGCAAGTGCACCTTTTTAACCCAGTAACTTTTTTCCCCCTCTTGTGAAGGTGATTTTGGCAAGGTTTAGGGCAGGCGGAATCAACCAAGTGGCTGCTGTTGGTGGCCTCCTTATAAATATGAAGCTCCCATTCATTACCTCTCTATAGTTTCATAATGTTTCAAAGGAAGATCCTTCCTTCCTTCCTTCCTTCCTTCCTTCCTTCCTTCCTTCCTTCCTTCCTTCCTTCCTTCCTTCCTTCCTTCCTTCCTTCCTTCCGAAAATGGGATTTTGTGGCAACCAGGCAGATAATGTAATATTGCACCACAGCATAACAAACTGCCTTGACAGGCTGGTGTGATTCTGCAGTTCTGATTTTGCCATCAAGGAAATCTATAAACTGTACTCAGCTTTCCAAAATCATTAATGCCTTGGTAGTATTGATGATTTCATTTCCGCACCACAAAGAGCGTGGCCTTACTGAGGTTTGCTACAAGCTGCAGGGTTATAGTGCTTTTTTAATATTTACCCTCTCTTTCTTTCCACATTCTCTCTCCCTCCCCACCACCACCACCACCACCAAAAAAAAAATCCATTGTGTAAATTGATCTGAGAATCAGCCTTGATAAAATACCAGCATTCAACCCCTCAGAACATCATAGCTGTATTGTTAGCCGTTCTTGATTATTTGGATGCTCTAGCAGAAG
This sequence comes from Gekko japonicus, assembly GCF_001447785.1. NCBI lineage: Eukaryota > Metazoa > Chordata > Lepidosauria > Squamata > Gekkonidae > Gekko > Gekko japonicus. Next base: position 512,340 of record NW_015175993.1, read on the forward strand.
CTGCCACATCTGAGTTGGAGGTGCAGGGAGATTAACTGGTGTCTGTCCACTCATTCATCATACAAATAACAGTGCCAGTGGAGTGAAATACTATAAATCATTTTTCCCCAGGATTGAAACCTTTTATCGGTTGTGTCAGTTTCATTATTCAATAAGCGATTAGTAACAGCCATTGTCATTTAGTCATTTAGTAGTTAACAACTCACATCTTTTGCTAGCATGGAAATGGTTTGACACGAGCATCTGATATAGGAGGAAGATTTTAATATCTATCTGTCCGGATGAAATGCCACTGAACTTGCTAGTCAATTACTTCACGCTTGTGGGAAGTTTTAACATAATAACACCGAGAAACTGAGCTCTGCTGTGTAACAAGTAAGGGTTATAACATTCAGTGTTCACCGTGGTAGAATAGGGTCGGCCCAAGCCCCTTTTCCATTCAGTCTCACCCAACTCCCCTGCTTATTACAGCCCCTATCCCGTGTGCTTTTTGTCCATGTGGGTTCCATGATCCCCCACATAATCTTTTTTTAGGGGTCAAAAGTGACACCTTCTCCCTTTCCCATCAGCAGAAAAACTGGTTGGATCCACCCCATTGTCTTCGTAAAATTTCAATAAATTTCGTTTGATTTCCTGTTTGGTTTGGTTTTTCTTTTAACCTACTTTCAGTGCTAAACCCATCAGGCATCTGGTTGCTTTTGCTGCTGCCAAGGTACAAGCTATATCGAGAGAGCGCTCCTAAGCAGACCTAATTAATTCATGGGAGCTTACCCCCAGGAAAGTATTCTTAGAGTTGCAACCTTAGTCTTGAAAGCTGGGAAAAGGAAATTAGAAAATAATAAACCTTAATGTAGGTTGTGAAGACACCTGCTCTCACCCATCATTTCCGAGAACTTTGCAGCCCGATTCTTACTTGCAAGATAACACTTGCACCCATTGTCATGGGTGGTGGTGGAAAGTGCTGGAAAGTCGCAGCTGACCTGTAGAGACCCTGTTGGGTTTCTAAGGCACAAGGCTTCAGAGGTGGTTTGCCATTGCCTGCCTCTGCATAGCACCTCTGGACTTCTTAGTGGTCTTCCATCCAAGTGCTAACTGCAGCAGACCGTGCTAAGCCTCCGAGATCGGGCTAGCCTGTGCTGTCCAGGTCAGGGCGCCTGATGTTAGTGCAGGGATAATTTTTATAGGCAAAGCTGTTCTAACTGAGATCTTTCTAGGAACATTTCCCCCTTGCTCTGTGCTGGAGGCAGCTGTCTCTCTTCAGGTGTTTTTGATTTTGTATTGAAGAGTAGGACTCTTAACCAGCGTTATAGTCCTGATTATCGTTAGGAATCCATCCAATGTAATTGGGGGTTATGCATGAATGAATTACTGTGGCATCACAGCATCAATATTACAGGGCTGTCCTCAGCATCAATATCTGCAGCAACCGAATAAATGGCCTGTCCACTGAGGTTCTCCATAGGGTAGCAAAATGCTGTCAAATAAATTGTAGCACTAGTTCATTGTAATATTATTGCACTTATTTTAGAGTTAGTGGATAAACTTTTCCAGTGGTAAAATGAAATGTTCCAAATAATTGTGCCTTAAGAAGCTGACCCCATGGGTACCCTGGAAAGCCATGCAAAGTTCTCAGTGGACAGTTCTTTACCAGGATAAGTGCTGAGGACATTTCTTTTTGCTCAAATTCTGGTTTATAGCTTGACAGGGTAAAGGAGGTTATTCCCATAAGTTGCAAACATTCTTTAGTCATGAGGTCTGCTGGCTAACATTCACAGTCTCACTCAGATTTAGAGAGCAATCTTAAACAGGTCTACTCAGAATCCTACTTAGATCTGTTAAGTGGAGCTTACTCCAAGGAAAGGGTTCTTAAGATTGCCCTGTTAATTTGTCAGTTCATCTGCATGCAGTATAAGCAGAGCCAGGCAGTGAGACTGCAGTACATGAGTGCCAAAGAAAGGAGAGATGTTGGTTGCTATCAGCATCATTCTCCAGTGGTCCGGAGTGGAGCAGTCTTCATGTCTGGGATGTAGCTCCTCCTCTCTGCAGGCAGGGTTACCAATCTTTGCAATTCCCGGAGCAGCTTCTCCCAGATCTCATTTTTGTGGCCCTGCCTTAGCAGCAAGACGTCCTCGTCAGCGCTCTCAAGAGTGCCGCAGTTCCAGTGAAGATCAGCAAAACTCAGAAAAATTGAAAGAAGCCTTGGACATTGAGGAGACTCATAGGGAGTGGGCCGCATCTCCCCCCCCCCCCGTCGCCCCCGCCTCGGGGGGGCAGGCCCCAGGCCCCCTTCGCCTCCCAAATCAGCACAGCCATGGGGCCAGGAGCTTCTCTAGTCACTCTTAAAGAGACAGAGAGTGTTGGCGGCAGCTCCACTGGAGCATCTTGGCCCTCCACATGGCTCCTAGTGCTCCCAAGGGGCCTGGTCCAAGCAGGGAGACTGCACTGGCCACAGCTACAGCCCCTTCCAGCCCTTCTGAACCTCAGTAAGGCCAAAGCTCCCTGAATTTTTCGGGCAGGCCTCCTTTTGCTGTAAGGGTGTCACTTTTGGTTTTCCCTGTTTAGCCAGGAAACGGCAGTGCAGGCAGGCCTCTCCATCTCCCAGCCTCAATATGGCAAGGTCTCAGACTTAGACCTTCCTAATTCCCTGGCTAGTACCTTCATCCCAGGATCCCAACCGGAGAAGGAGATGGAAGGAGCCCCCACCTTAAATCTCTCTTGGGACAATGCCCAGGCCAGCCTTCTAGCCTGGATCAAGGGGGAGATGAGAAGGGAAATTAAAGAGGCCATTAGACTATCCCAAACAGGAGGATACCAGCTACCCCAACAGACATGATAGGCATTCTCCATCTAGTAGTGCTTCCCGGGGCAGAAGGTCAGACAGAACATATTACTCCCCATCTCCAAGAAGAGAAAGTTAGACCACTCTTCCAGGCACAGTAGAGAGTCCAGTTCTCTTCTAGGGCACCACAATGAGAAATCTGAAATTTCTGATTCCTCATCCACCAAGGAAGAAGGGGAGCTGTTGGAAGAGGAAGAGCCCCCTGTAACTACCATGCAGACAAGCCTCTTCCTCCAGGGACTGTATGCTAAAATCCTCTCTAAAGTGTTGTGCATTCTAGAGATCCCATTCAGCACCAAAGAGAAGGAAGATCCAAATTTTCCAAATGGCTCAGACAGAGCCCTCCCTAAGGCAGGGTCAGTTCCCATTGGGATTCCTTTTCCCGTAGTCTTTAATGTGGTCAAAACTGAATGGGAGGCACCCACCAGACCAAAATTCTAACCATCCTATTATCTCCAAGTTCTGTTCCTTGGTACCAGAGGCAGCAAAGAGATTCAAACTACCACTATTGGATGACCCAGTGGCAAGCCTGGGCTTGAACTCAGTTCTTCTAGTGGAGGTTGACTGTATCCCCAGGGACCCTTGTGATAGACAAATAGAGCAGGCTCCATGCAAGGACTGCAAAGCTTCTACAACAGTGCTGAGAGCTTTCACGGCATGTTCCCTATTTGCTAGTGCTGCTTATTCCTGGGCACCTGATCTTTCAGCAGCAGACAGTGATATTCCTAAGGACCTCAAGGATGATCTAAAAAAGTTTGTCCTTGCATCAGCCTTCGCAGCAGACACTTCCTTAGAAGCCATCCAGCTTTCAGCCAGAGCCATGGCCTCTAGCATAACAGCCAGATGTAACACCAGGCTTCAGAACTGGGAGGTGGATCTCTCAGCTCAGGCCATGGTGACGAGCATTCCTTTCAAGGGTGTCATCTAATTTGGAGAAAGTATGGACAAGTACCTCATGGAAGATAAAGACAAGAAGAAGTCCTTGCCTTCCAGGAAGAAAGACAACAAGACCAAGAAACGCTTTTCTTCCTTTCGAGACATCAGGCGAGCTTCAAGATCCAGTTCTTCAAGGTCCTTCGGGGGCAGATGGCAGTCCAAGCAACAACAGAACAGCCAGCTATAACAAATCTGGACAGAACAAAAAGGGCTCTTGAGCCTGACTATGCCGAGATCTCAGACGCGCCAAGAGTTTGCAGTCGTCTGAAACTGTTTGCAACCTGATGGAACACACTGTGAATGACAAGAGGGTCTTAGACACAGTGACAAACAGCTATTCTCTGGCATTCAGTTCGCTACCAAGCAACCGCTTTCTTCAGGTACCAAGAAATCACTCCAAACAGAAGCATCTCCTGCTGTTGAAGGCCATTCAACACCTGTTGGACATTGGAGCGATAGAACCTGTGCCAGAAGCTCAGAGGACATTGGGGGTCTACTCTTCATATTCCCAAAAAAGAACAGGGATGTTAGGGCCATTCTAGATCTTCTCAAATGGCTGAACGTGCAGATAAGGAGGAAGAGATTCGGGTCCATTGTGGCATCAATCCAGAGAGAAGACTTCTTGGCATCGATAGATCTCTCAGAGGCCTATCTACATATTCCTTTCTGGGGGGCTCATTGAAGATTCCTACGCTTCACGTATGATGGGATGTATTTCCAGTACTGAGTTCTTCCATTTGGTCTAAAAACAGCGCCGAGGGTATTTATCAAGGTTCTGGTCTCACTAGTGGAGCATCTGAGGACTCAAGATGTGTCAGTGTTCCCTTTTTTGGATGACATCTTAACCAAGGCACCATCCCTGCAGCAGGAAATGGAAAATGTGAGTCAAACAGTGTCTTGTCTACAGGAACATGGATTTGTGGTCAATCAGGAAAAGAGCAATCTACACCCATTGCAGATCATTCTACAACTGGGAGTATTAATAGACACTCAGAACTAACTCTTCTTGTCAACCAGAGAGACAGAATAAGATACAAACGACCATTCATGAGGTCCTTCAGAGGCCCAAGGTCGAGATGATGTTACTGGCAAGGCTACTGAGGGTGATGTTGTCATGCCAGGATGTGCTCCAATGGTCCTGGTTTCATGCCTGTCCACTCCAGAGGTTCCTGCTTCATTTTCAGGACATCATAGCCAACAAGCGGTTCAAGCTACTTCTGTCACCATGACCCTTTCTTCAAGAACTCAGGTGGTGGCTAGTGCCTTCCAGGTGTCCAGAATGGATGTCACTAAAGGAACCAAGGAGAACCATGATGACACCGGACGCAAGTCTTACAGGGTGGGGGGGCCCATGTGCAGGGGAAAATGGCACAGGGCACTTGGTCCACAGAAGAGTGATCAAGCAGCCTCAGTCTATTACAGAGCAATAAGGCTAGGACTACTGACATTCCAGGATCTCCTACCAGGACATCATGTCCTGGTTAACATGGACAACATGACAGCCAAAGCATAAGGGGGTACCCGATACAGGTCCATTCATGAGGAGGCAAAGTCCTTAATGCTCTGGGTGGAAAGTCATCTGAAATCCTTAAAGGTGGTTCATGTGGCAAGGCAGGGAGTAGACACTGTAAGCTGCAAATGCCAAATCAGCCTTTCTCCCAATACAGGAGGAGGAGGAGGAGATTGGATTTATACCCCGCCCTTCACTACCCAAAGGTGTCTCAGAGCGGCTTACAAACTCCTTTCCCTTCCCCTCCCCACAACAGACACCCTGTGAGGTAGGTGGGGCTGAGAGA
>NW_015175993.1:518680-552241 GCF_001447785.1 Gekko japonicus
CAAGCTACTGACCTTCCAGTCTGCAGCTCAGTGTCTTAACCTTTGAGCCACCGCGTCCCCATCTCATCTCATGGTTAACTAGATGTATCTAAAGCTTTGTGTCTATCTAACTCTCATCAGTTTTAATTACCCATTTGGTTCCTAGGAAGAGATCATCAAGTTCAAACAAGATTAAGGCTGCAGCTTTATTTATTTATTTATTATTTATAGAAACCAAAACCAGCAGTCATAACAGATCACTGCTGGCCAACCAAATCCGTCAGAACAAACAAACAAGGTCTTCAGTCCCTTCTCTAAAACAGTCAGGTTCTGTTGATTTCATCATACAGCTGGTTTCAGAGTATGGAGGCCACAATGGAAAAGGCCCTGTCAGGCCACCAGCTTGATGGTCACATGGGACCACTAAAAGACTGCCTCCTGCAGATCTGAGTATGTAGCAGGGAATGTAAAAGAAAGGCATTCTCTTAAACATCTCTGACCAAAGCCATGACAACTTTAAAGGTTGACCTTAGAGCTAAACTGGCTGCTAATGCAACTCATGAAGAACAGGAGTCTTTTGCACCCACCTCCAGAATTAAACCTAGGTACTCCATTCTTGACTAAACTGGAGCCACCAAATTGTCTTCAAGGGCAGCTCCACATAAAGTTCTCTACAGTAATGTATTCAGGAGGTTACTAGGCTACGTACCACAAAAGCCAGATCTTTCTGACCTTGGAGTGATTGTGGCGGTGAGTTGGCTGAAGTGGATAGAACATTAATTTGGTCATAAATTCTACCTAGCTCTCTAAAACCTTACACATTACAGTCACACATACCTGGAGTTTACCAGCTATATGCAGATCCTTCTGATATGCATAGTTGCCATGTTGTTGAAGAAGGGCCATGTGTGTATTTACCATGTGCATAATGCTCCTATGTGTGCATACAGATCATTGGATGTTCCATTGGTCATATTCATGCATACCAAGGGTGTACACGCATAGGAAATGCACATGGCACCACTGTCCACACAACTTGGTGACCACTCATATTGGGAGGATTGCAAGTAGCACACATACCTGGATACACACAGTACCTGCAATTGTAACATTTGGAAAGGGCTCAGGAGCTTTACCAGGCTTTTCTTTGGGAAGAGGGTGTAAGTCCTGTCTGGAACAGGCATTTCTTCCATCTCACTAGCTGTAGCACTGCTCTTGTTGTGAGAAACTGCCATGTTAGTATCAAGTTATTCAGTTTATCTAGACCCTAACAGACCTTATAGAAGAAAGTAGATCGCTTCAACGGGTTCAGATGTAAAGAAGAACACAACTGAACTCCCAGCAAGAGGATGTAGCAGTTCCTCTAGACCATTGTCCTGATCATATCAGTTAGGAGAAAGCAAAAGCTCTACAAGAAGGTGCCCCAGCTCAGGCCGGCAGGATAATTTATATAGCCAGGGAGGGGCCATAGTTCAGTGGTAGAACCTCTGCTTGACTTGTAGAAGATAGGGATGGTTATGAACCTGGAAAATGGAGATTTGTCCCAGTTCATGGTTCATGGGGTCACATGAACCACATACCTTCATGAATCTCCCCATTATGCAGTAGGGGTTTTTCCCCTCCCTTCTTTCTGCTGGGGGAAGCTCCCTGAGGCCAGCAGAATGGAAGGCAGGAAGATATTTTCTGCTGGCAGCAGCTCCCTGACGCCAACAAAATGGAGTGGGTGGGGAGATCTTGCAAAAACCAATTAAAGGGATCTTGCTACTTGGACTTCACCCATGCGCAGTGCTGCTTACAAAAGCCATTTAAAGGGAACATTCCCTTTAAATGGCTTTAGCAAGCAGCACTGCATGGGGGTGAAGTCCAAGCAGCGAGTTCACCACTTCCAGGTGAATTCACTGCTTGGACTTCACTCGCTCATAGCTTGCAAAAGCCATTTAAAGGGAAAGCTTGGAAGTGGGGAGGGAGCTAAAGGGATCGCTGAGATGGATGCAAGCCATTTCAGCTAGCCCTCTCATTCCCGCTTCTCACCATGAACCTCTGAAAACTACATGGAGGGAACCACAAACCAGCTGTGTTTGTCACAAAATTAGGTTTGTGACGAGGTTCATTCCCATCCCTAGTAAAAGGTTCCAGGTTCAATCCCCAGCACATCCAGTTTAAAGGATGCGGTAGTAGGTGATGTGAGAGATCTCTACCGGAGACCGTGTCAGTCTGAGCAGATAATGGGCTGAGTCAGTATAAGGCGGCTCCATGTGTTCATGTGATATCAAAAGCCACTGAGAGATCCAGGACAGTCAACAGGGCCATACTCTCCTTGTCCAAGTGAATGCATTTTCGGAGGCCAAGCTATAAAAAAAAAAACCAAACTGACAACGATATCCAGATATACTTTGATTGGCAGGTTGGCTGTTTGCTCCACAGACTTCCTTCCCCAAGCAAGCAAGGAAGAGCAGTACGCAGCTTTCTCAGAAGCTTCCATCCAGGTGCAGGCTCCCAGCGGCTGAAGATGCAAGGCCATCCTCCAGCTGCCGTACCGTAAGAATAGGAGACTCGTCAAGGAAGCTGGTTCTGAGAAGCTGACCTTAGAAGCTGATAGAGCCCATGCAGTCCTGCTCTTGGCGCCCAGCGTTTGAAGTTGGTGGTCCAGTGATCACAGTCGAGCAATTATGGCCCCAGTATATGGCATGTCTACTCACTGTCAAATACGTATACCTTTAATTAGTTTTCTTAGCTGTTTATTGCCTTTGAAATATGATAGTGTAATTTAAAGGCATTGCAAAAGAGGTGGCCAGAGTGTTTCCTGTATGGATAAAGGGCCCACAGTGCCTCCCGGGGGGGGGGGATTTGTGTATGGGGGGGTGCCTCTTTTTGTTAGTGTTTCAGTAATGGGTTGGAAATTTTTATGTATTTCTTTGTTGCATTCCTGACTCCCTTTTCCACCTGGTTGAATCCCAGTTTTAGTAATACTCCAGATAGTTACAGGAGAATGTGTTGTTATATAGAAACAGTGACTTTTTTCTTTATGTTTTGCATTTCTGACTTTAATAATGCTCAATGTAGCCGATTAATAACTTGCAGATGATGAGTACGATTAATGTATTGAAGTATTTGGATTTATTTTTTTTACTAATAACTAGCTTGGTTATTCCCACTCCCTTGTTAAATCTATGTCGATGGAAAACCAGCACACTAAAAATCAATGAAATAATAGTATTACCAAAATGGAGTTGAGATTAAATACTATAGAGGATAGAGATTCTTCGTAGTTCTTGTTTTGCCAACATCCTTTTTCTGATTTTTTTTAAGTTGGAACCCAAAATGCTAGAGCAAACTTTCAAATATCAAGGTTTTAATGTCATATTTTGAAGACCATTCTGTACCATCAATTGATTACTAAGACAAACCCTCTTTAAAGGTGAAGTTGCATTTAGATTCAGATGCATGGTTGTGCATTTCAGCTCTTCATTTGAAGAAGCTTGCTGCTGAGAAACATACTAAACAACTTGGATTCTATTGGGTGGATCAAAATAATTTCTGTGGTACAGATGTGAAGGCCCAGAAACAAGTGGAAAAACTGGGGAGGGGCTTCCCCCCAGTTTTTCCAGTAGAAAAATTGCAGAGTTCAGGAGAATAATGAAAAGAAACTCCTAGGAAATATTTTATCTTTTAGAAAGTGAAAAAATAAGTTTTTCACACTCTAAACATATAGCATGAATGTATTTGAAGAATGTCAAAATAGGGATCATTTGAGAAGCAATTAAAAAGCCCATGAGATATTTTCTCTTTTCAAGTGAGAAAAACCTTGTCTTACAAAGCATTTTTCTCATTCCAAATGTGCATCGTGATAAGGTCTGAGGGCTTTCTCAGTATTTTCTATGGAGTACTGGTGGGGAAGCCTCTTACACTCTAAACATATACAATATTTTTAAAGAAATTATTCAAGTATTACAGTTTTCACAACAGTTAATATTAATCATTATATAAAGTCCAAACATGCTGACACTTCTGCCTGTTGCGACTCTGGTAAAGTTTCTGTCCAAATAATACACTTCCTTTTGTTTACTGCAGAATTTTCCTACCTCTCAGATGGCAAAGTTAAGATCTATATGCTTTTTCTCAAGGACCGAATATACTTCCAGTGTTTTTAATAGAAAACTAAAGCGTTTGCCATTTTTTAAATTCCATAAATATGCTAAATTTTATATACTCACTAAGTTATAAATGATGCACTTTATGTTGTTCAATCAGTAAAAGAAGTTTAGGCTTCAGAGGAAAGTAGATATTGCATATATTTTAATTTTTCCATTTTTGTTTGTTTGTTTCATAATTTTCTGCGGCTTAAAAATATCTGGAAACTTTACGTCTTTATTCTGAGGCACACATGACTGTTTTGTGCAACCTGGAAAGCTTTTCTGTGTTCCTGGCTTGTGCTTCACTATCTGGTCTATAAAACATACCTGACTTTAGTGTAGTTGCCAGTGCCTAAGGCAACAAGGTATGGCTATGCTTATAACTGGCATTTGTATTTTTGATATGTCATCTTTGTTTTCTCAAACAGCAACTCAGATGGTGTAAGAATGACTTTGAATGCATATTGTATAATTTCCCTTCTACTGTTAAGCAGAAAATGTACATGTTTTGCTCAACAAATCTATGCTAATAAGAGGAACAGAGCAATAGTAGCAAAATTGCCAAGGTAGACAGGAATTACTCTAAAGCAAGAGGACCCAATATTGGCTTAATACCAATGGACCTCATTCTGTCTCTGAGCTGTTCCTATGCCCTTATGCAAGGCTTACATTATACATAGGCGTATACGTTACAAAATAAAATATGCAAGTCTGATATGTACATATTTGGAGAGCCTGGCCTTAGATTTTTCTTAGCACATTGAAATCTTCCAGGAAAGAAAACGGTGTGAATGGAGGAGGCTGTTTGTTTTGTGCTGATATGATAACTAGAGTTGAGTGGCACACGGGTTTGATCACAGCCCCTTTTTCCAATGAAGGTGGAAAGGCCCTATTATGTCTGCTAATTGATGCTGAGGGCTGTGGTGGGCCTCTTTTCATCTGCTCTGTTCAGCACACTCTAGGGACATAATTCATGCACACATTAACATCCAACATGCCTGACAAGGCATAGACACACAACGTAACGGCGACTTCATTTTTTAATCAGCTATCTGAGGACTATTTATCTGATCACCAGAGGATTCCGTCAAATGGGGAGCGGCGCTGAGACTAACAAGTTGCTTTTTTTTTTTTTACAGTGATGAAATACTGTAAAAGCTGTAAATAGTGTATTGTGGTTTTGTTTGAATATGTAATAGTGTATGCACAGGATTTGGGGAAGCAAAATATTTGTATTCCTCAAGAGTACTGCTATAATACAGTTGTTGGTATCCCAGGAAATTCCTGAGTCCTGAGGGGGAAATGTGCAGATCAGACAGGACAATTTTGCAGGGAACTCGCGGAAAAATACTCAGTCTCTTTGCTTTGAACTTGGTTTTTTGTAAATTGGTTTTATATGATTTTGTTCTCCGCTTTTATTTTCTGAAGATAATACTTTATACATAAAAAACATTTCTGTAGGATAGCCACTGATCTGCTGCTTTTCCTTGACCAAATACAAACTAACTGCAAAGTTATCTCTAACTCACATAAGCTTGTCCACGCACTTGTTACCTTTCCCTGTATCTTCTCTCCTTCTGAGCAAGCTGTGTGTGCCTTACATACTAGATTGACTGTATGGTAGGGGTGCCAGGTACACTGTGGCAGGAGACCTCCAGGCAGTCCATCCTGTTGCACCTCAAAGGCCAGCTTGCAGAAGGTCCCAGGTTCCACCACCAGCATCTCCAGACCTCTGCCTGAGACCCCAGAGAGCCACTGCCAGTCTAAGGATACCATACCATACTGACTGTGATGAACCAAGGGTCTGATTCAGTATCAGGCAGCTTCATATATGTGTTCATGTGTGGTGGGGGAAGGTGGAAGACATGCTGGCGTTGTGCCTGTGCACTACATCACTTCCAGCAAAAACCAGAAGTGATGTTATGATATTGGGGCAATGCCAGTTTGGTGTAGTGGTTAGGGGTACGGACTGTAATCTGGGAGAACCAGGTTTGATTCCCCACTCCTCCACATGCAGCGGCTGGTGTGACCTTGGGTCAGTTACAAGTTCTTTCAGAGCTGTTCTCTCACAAACAGTTCGTGTCAGAGCTCTCTTAGCCCCACCTACCTCACAAGGTGTCTGTTGTGGGGAGGGGAAGGGAAACGAGTTTGTAAGCCGCTCTGAGACTCCTTTAGGTAGTGAAGGGCGGGGTATAAATCCAGTCTCTTCTTCTTCTCTAGGATTTACCAAGAAGTCCTTTCCCTGCCCCCTGACATCCTTCCTGTATGGTGACAAGGTTATATATATATATATATCACTGTCCAAACATTCTTCTAAGAATCTAGGTTAAGGCATCATTTTCTCTTTGTGGATTCTTATGCATGCTATTTTTGTGTTGCAGGATTCCCCCCTTTTTGTTTTATGTTTAACTCTGAAATTCCAATTCAACTTTGAAGAATTTGGAGTGTGAGGTAATGGGCACTCCCATTTTAAAATATAGATGCTCTCTTGCAGTTCAGCCGTTATATTCTGTAGGAAGCAAGTTACCCTTGAGAATGAAGTAAAGTGAGCTTGAAACCTGGTCTGGAACTCTCTGCCTGTACCATATCTGTAGCAATTTTTGTCTAAAAGCAACCTGATGGTGGTCGAAGTGCCTTCAAGTTGCAGCTGATGTATAATGACCCCATCATGGGGTTTTTAAGGCAAAAGACAAACGCAAGTGGTTTGCCATGGCCTCCCTCTGCGTAGCAACCCTGGCCTTCCTTGGTGGTGTGTCCCATCCAAGTACTAACCAGGGCCGACCCTGCTTAGCTTCTGAGATCTGACTAGCCTGGGCCATCCAGGTCATCCTGTGATCATACATACATACAGAGTTGCTGTTGTTTAGGACAGATGAACACAAGTGCCTGCCGCAAGCCAGGGATCCTTTTTGTATGAAAACAATGGGGTTCTCTGGATTACAGCCCTTGACACTGCTCTGGAGAGCTGTTCTGTGACAAACTGAGGGGGGGGCTTAGTCTTGTCCTCTCTCCCTCCCCCCAAAAAATAAAATGTGGGCACCCCTGGCACCCCTTGGGTTGTCCCCTCTCTTCATCACACACAGATGGTTGCAGGTTTCTGGTCTCTGCTTTCCTCAAAATATAACAACCCTGAGAAAGCGGTACTGTGTTTTTCCTAGTTCATTGCCTCTGTCTTTATTGTCTGGGTCTCCAGGTTGGTAGTCAGAAGCCACATTCTGTTTTGGAAGACCAGGAATTTGACCTTCGGAACCTACATTTTTATTTGGAAATAATTGAAAGTTGAGCATGCAGTAAGCAGCCTTTTTTGTTGTTGTTGTTCTGTAGAATTTAAGAATTCTCTATAGAAGTCAAGTTAATAATGACCGCAGTGATTCAGTGAGTTCACGGAGGTTCTATTTTGACACATCTGGGCAAAATAAAACCACCTGCTTATTTCTTACAGGGTGCAGACCAGAACCCCCTTTTTTTGTCCTGTCCAACAAACTTGGCTATTGCAGAAGGTTTTGTCATACCCGTACTTCCAGATTTTGGAGGCTTCCTGTGGCATTTTCTGTAGCCTTCTGTTGGGAACACTTTGTGTGAGTCAAGATAGCACTGTGCTGTAAGTCAGCAGCTGGAGTGAAACTGATACGCAGACGCACCAGCACATGTGGGGACCTCGGGACTGGCTACTAAGCATTCATTTGTTTAGAAGGAAAAAAGGGAATTACCCAGCAAGCACCGACATTGATTATTTCATCAATAACCTAAGACGAAATGAGGCGGCAGCATCACTTCTTGGTACTAATATCCACACTTTCCTATGTGATTGAAGCATGGAGAGCGATAAGAACAGGCGGGGCAAAGGGGCTCTTTGTGTTGCAGATTGCCTCCTTTGGCAGAGGGGCGCTTTGCCTATCTATATGTAAATTCTCTGCAGGAAAAGTTTTGCAGCTGGGAAACTTTGGGTCTGTTGTGCTGCTTCATTCCTCCTCAAGAGACATGTGGAATTTGTCCTAAGAGTAACAAGTGTAAAAAACTCCGAACACTTTTGGCTCTCCTCTCCATTTGTTGGCAAGACGTGCCGCCATTCAGCCTACTCAGTAACACTGTGGAGTTTGTTCACTTAGCAGCTTCTAACAACACAAAACAAAGGAAGCAATTACAGCTTTCAGGTGTATGGTTTAATTTTAACTTACAGTCGTTACAGTGATGTTGGGGGGGGGAGCATGGAGCCAACCCTGTGTGTCCTCCCCCCAAGTTCCCAAAAAGAAAAAAACCCAGCAACTTATGGTTAGAACTGAGATGTGCTCCTCCATAATATTGATTGTAGATTTCATGCCTACATGCATTTATTCTGTATTCTTCTAGAGCTAATTACCTTTTTCTCTAAGCCCGGGGGGGGGGGGTCTTCAGCCTTTGCAGCCCCAAGGCCCCCTTTAACCACCAGGCGGCAGCAGGGGCCCACTGAGCCAAAACATGTGACATCAGAGTCATGTGACAGGAAGAAGAGAGGCCGGAATTTCTGAATGTGCCCACTGCAGAAGAACCTTGTCCTGCTGCCTTGCACATTTCCCCCAGTGTGCGTGCAAAAAAAGGAAGGGGGCGTGCCACCATGGACACCATGCCATTGCACTCCAGGCATGTGCCTCAGGTACACATCCTTCCCAAAAGCAGCAGAAAAAATGGAAGCTGTATAGGCACTTGTGACATGGGAGGGGAGGCGCCATGACCTACCTGAGGGTCCCAATCATTGTTCTGAGCCAGTCCGACAGACGATCTGTTTTATAGCACTCAAAGTTTGCATGGGGATTCCCAGAAACAGTTCTCTCTCACACACACAAACTCTTTTTTTAAAAAGATACCACACTTTCCTGGGTCTTATCCCATAATATATTGAAATCTCCCATCAGCTAGACAGGCCATTTCATTGTAAAGCGCAACCTCCGATATGGAATCATTTCATTGGCACTTGTTTGATAGCACCCAGGGCTGTGTTATTACCCACAGTGAGCTTGTAACAAAGCAACTTGAAACTCGTGTTTGGACTACTGTAATGTATTCTGGGTTGGGCTGCCCTTGAAGACAACCCAGAAACTTCAGCTGGTTCAGAGCGCGGCAGGCAACAAGAACATCTTACCTGTCCTAAAACAGCTGCATTGGCTGCTGGTTTGTTTCCAAGTCCAGTTCAAGATTCTGGTTATGACCAGTGTTCCCTCTAAGCTGAGTTAGTGTGAGCTAGCTCACAGTTTTTTAGCCTCCGGCTCACACATTTTTCTCTTAGCTCAGGAAGGATGGCTCCAGAGCAAACTAATTTATGCAGTAGCCAAATCGCTCACTCACAACTTTAATGCCAGTAGCTCACAAAGTAGAATTTTTGCTCACAGGACTCCACAGCTTAGAGGGAGCATTGGTTATGCCTTTTAAGCCCTCTAAGTAGCTGTTCCTGCACTTAAGGTTGGGCATTTGGCATCAGCCAGAGTCAGTGTCCTCTTCCTTGTCACTCCCGCTTTGTGGAAAGTGCTTCCGGGGCAGGGTGTCTTTAGAAATTTCTGGGAGGTGCTGCAAGGCCATTTCATTTGCAAAGGCTTTTAATGGGGTGTAGATTGTATGTATCTTTGGGGGGGCATAACAGTTATTTGGGGTTTTAGTTCATTCTGTATGCTTTGAATTGTGCTTTGTAAGGTGCCTTGAGCCACAAGGAAAAGCAGGATATAAAATAAAGGGGAAGCATAAAAGAAGCCCTTTAGTGGCAAATCTTCGGTTTTGGTTGTGAGATTTTGGCAGGACTGGCTTTTCTGAAATTAGAATTTTCCCATATTTTCTCCTGCGGACAAATCAGTTTCAGCATAGACCCAAACCGAAGCGGGGAACTAGAGAGAACAGTAACACTGTAATTAAGAAATGTTGCATTTACAAACAAGAATTTATACTCCGTGTGTCTGGGGAAGCACAGAATTTGCATACAGACACTGTTTACTTAAGTTAAAACCGTCATTAAGCAAATAACATTTAGACAAACAAAATGTGCCTGAGGCTCTTTGTGCATTATCTGAATGTATTGCTCTGTCACCTGCTATTAAAGCTTTTATAGTTCCAAATATCTTCTTATTTATGCAGCCCAATTAATTATTTTTGGGGAAGGGGGGGGGTTCTAGCATGGCGCCGAATGCCGAGAATTAATCGGAGTTGCAGTCTGCTGACCCTCATTAGTGTATGGTGGGTTCAGAAAGCGATGGAACACCTTCTCTGCCATTGTCTTGCACATCATCTGGCAGTCCAGGTACAGTCCGAGACTGCTTTGACGTTCTTAAGAAGCGGGGAGTGTCTGAATAAAAATATTCCTCCAGTTTGAAAAAAGCTTGGCGTTTTTGAGCTTTAAACGTCGTGCAATGCTTAGCCTCTTCGTTGAACAAAAAAGGCCTTTTTTTGCTCGTAATTTTACTTCACATGCTACTTCAACCTTTTTTTCTCCCATTTTTTTTCATTCTTTTCTTTTCTTTCCTTTTCTTTTACTCTTCTCTTTTTTTCTCTCTCTCTCCCCCTTCTGCTCTCTGGATGCAGCCAAACGCAAAGCATGGAAACTAAACCGTGTTGGTAGCCTGCGAAATATATACAGCAGCAGCAGCACCAACACCGAAGGTAACAAACTTCCAAGTCCCCCCCCCCTTCAAGTATCCACTGGCTTTCTAATCTGTGCCTTCATTGTTTCACCTTCCCCCTAAATCTAGGATTAGAAAGAAAATTTGCCCAAAGCATGTGTGTTTTCATGTGGTGTTTGCAGACCTTTTTCCTTTCTTTCTTTTTTTGTCTTTTTGCCTTTCTGTTTGTGTGTTTTATTTTGCCATTCATGTTCCTTTCAGTTTACTTAAATTTTGACCTTTCCCTCCAGTCGTGGAGTAGTGATGTTTAAATTACTTCGAGAACCCATTTTCTTCATTCTTTTTTTTATATTTTTGCTTTATACATGTGGGCATTCAGTGTAATATTTCCCAAGTTATTACAGTTTTTTAAAGTGTTGGTATCAGGTGTAATGATCTGTAGCCAAATACAATAGTGTGCCTTGACATTTAAGTAACAGTCTTAATTTGTTTTGTGAAAGCATTCTCCATAATGCTTTCTGTGGCTCTAATCCAAAAAAGCGAGGCAGAGTCAGAGCCATTATTTGCATGTGCTACTCTTGCTTGTAAATTCTGTATATTGTTGTATTTTCTAAAGGTCACCCGGTGCCAAAGTTCACAAATTGACTTCCATCGCTGTTTGCCGTGAAGACAGCCATCATGGCGTTTGTATAATAGCAGATTGGATTTCTTTTCCTTCACCTTCATTTGAACAATGCAATTATAAACTGCCCCCCTTTTTATTTTTTTATTTTTTTTACAAATGTGAAAGGTCGCTATTACTTGGAAACCAAGGAAAAGAGAGGGAAACCTTCCTCCACCTTTGGAGGGGGGAGGGGGGACGGCATAGGAGATGCAAAAGAGATCTGGCCGTAATGGGGAAGGAAGGGGGGGGCTATCACTTAAGTGCAAAACAAAATGGGTCAAGTAATCACAATCACGTTCCCTTCCACTAATTAACTTATTTTGGGATGATTATGGCTATAATATTTCCCATAATGTCACCGTTTTCTGGGCTGTTGATTTTAGTGATTGAGAAGCGACAGCGTTAAATCTCTTGTAAATTTTAAATTGCACGCTATTTCTGTAAACAAGTCCCTCTGTTCACATCCCGATCATTAACCTTCACTGATTTATACCTCAGCCTTTTTTTTTTCTTTTTCTTTTTTTGCACAATTGCTGTTGTAGCCCCAGCAAGTCGCTTTGCTCACACCAGCAGATGAAATGTATCTGGGACATGGAAGTGCTTTTTTTACAGCCACTTGTTAAGGTGCCTTTTTTTTCCCCCATAGCTTTGGTTTATTTCCCATTGTAAAAGTTTAAATCGTCACCTTTTACAATAACAAAAGCTACAACCTCTGTGACTTTTTTTTAATCTTTCAGAGGGCTTTTAAGAGGAGGAAAGTGGGAATGGATTAGGCACAAATTGTTTAGTTGCCGAAGATAAATAAATAAGGAAGATTGGGGGCAAATCCCCCCCCCCAAAAAAAATGATTCTGGTGCCATCTCAAAGGCTAACATGTTTTGCTACGAGACACTGGCATTTATGCAATCAGAGAGGAAGCCATTTGTGTTCTTTTTCTTTGCATAAAATTCTTCCCTGAAGAGTTCCCTTTCAAGCTCTCTCTGGTTTGTTGGGGGCGGAGGGTTTTTTTTGACAGTTTTCATTTGTGAGGTTTTTTCTAATTATAGGTCTGATTCATTCCCAGTTAGTGACATTGGTGGTGGGGGGGGATTTTTTAAAGACTTGTTTTCTCTGCCACCACGAGACTAATGAATTCCTAGCAACATATACGCCGCACTTGAAATGACACCTGCTGGATTCTGCATACAAGACGAGAAAGGGTCATGCAGATCCCACTGTGTACAAAATGTGTATTGAGCTGGAGCTCAGACGCCTTCAGACGAAGAGGCCAGATCTCTGTAAAAAACATTGGTGATCCTGCCTTGAACATCACTGAAGAGCCGTCATGAGGGCGGACCTGTTCAAAGGCCGTTTGGTCTCTTATGCATCCTGGACAGCCTTTAGCTGTTCTTCTCTCCCCTATTGGAATGGAGGTGATGGAAAGAGAGAGCAATTTAGGGAGGTGACCAGAGAGAGGGAGCTGCACCCAGAATGCAGTTTGCCCATGGCTGAAAGGTAGGGTTGCCAGCTCTGGATTCGGAAATGCCTGGAGATTGGGGGGTGGAGCCTGGAGAAGGGGCGGGGTTTGGGAAGGGGAGGGGCCTCAGTGTGGTGCAGTGCCAGAGAGTCCACCCTGCAAAGCAGCCATTTTCTCCAGGGGATCCCAGGTGAACTGATCTCTGTAGCCTGGAGGTTGGTTGTAAAAGTGGGAGATCTCCAGAGCAGTGTTCCCTCTAAGCTGAGTTAGTATGAGCTAGCTCACAGTTTTTTAGCCTCCAGCTCACATATTTTTGTCTTAGCTCAGGAAGGATGGCTCCAGAACAAACTAATTCATGCAGCAGCCAAATCACTTGCTCACAACTTTAATGCCAGTAGTTCACAAAGTAGAATTTTTGCTCACAAGACTCCACAGCTTAGAGGGAACATTGCTCCAGACCCCATCTGGAGGTTGGCAACCCTACGAGAGGCTGGTTTTCAGCAGTCAGCGTGGCTGGGCACCTGCCAAGACCTTGGAGACGGCCGAGGGCACTGCTGGTGGGCAGACCACCCACGTCCCGATGATAGGGATCCCATCCCTAGTAGCACAAAAGAACTGTGTCCCCCCCCCCCCCCCGCTGCCACCCAAAGGCCCATAATCAGAAATTTTATTTTTTTGGGGGGAGGGGAGAGACATGAAACAGCCGAAACCTAAATCTAAGTCCTGTGTTCGATACAACTTGAATTTATCGACTGACGCATAATGGAATTTTCGGTGCTGGATTCCTGTGTGGTCTCCTGGCCCCAGACTGGCAGTCCATTCAAAAGAAGAGAGGTTCCAGCAGTCCATTGTAGCATCATCTGACCCTCAATACTTCATATATGAAACTTCAGTCACTTTAGAGGCAGTAATAATCTTTAGTAACAGGACAGCTAAAACTGGGGTCGCCAACTCTGGGCTAGGAAATTCCTGGAGATTTGAGGGGTAGTATCTGAGGGGGGGGTGGGTAGGGGAGGGACCACGGCAGGGTATAATGCCCTAGGTGCATCCTACAAAAGAGCCTTTTTCTCCAGGGGAACGGATCTCTGTCGTCTGGAGATCAGTTTAATTTTGGGAGCTCTCCAGTTCCCACCAGGAAGCTGGCAACTGTACGGCTAGCAGAAAGGCTTCCAGCAGTGATGTCAGGGTGTGGTGTAGGGGTTAGAGTGTTTGAATGGGCTGGGGGAAACCTGGCTTCAGATCCCCGTCCACCACAGAAGGCTCACTGGGTGACCATGAGCCAGTCATTCTCTCTCTTAGCCTGCCTCGTAGGATTGTTGTGAGGATAACACAGAGGAGGAGAGAACCCTGAGTTCACAGCTGTTGGGATGTTGTACGGTGGGAGGGAAAATGGCTCTCCAGTGTTGCTGCTTGGACCACTTACTGAGACTGTACTTAATTCCAAGAATGAGTGAAGCAGAGTCACGGCTGCCTGTCAATTGCTCCTCTGGCCTTGGAGCTCATTGCCTAATACCCAGGGGCGTATCTACAGTGGGGCATTTGGGGCCACGCCCCCTCAGTTGTGAGCCCCGCCCCCTCAGTTGTGAGCCCCGCCCCACCACCTTGTCCCCAAAGATGGGAGTGCCAGCCGCGCTCATTTGCCTCGCTACAGGAGAAGGAGAGCCGGATGGTACGCTCTCCGCAGAGAGCTCATTCCAGCCGGCTCTCCTTTTCCCTGGTGAGGCGCCTGCCAGGGCAGCGGGCAAGCGAGCTGACTGTTTTCCCAGTCTGGCTTCTGATGCTACCCCACCGAAACCCAATCCCCCGGGGCAACTTCACCTGGCCAGTATTTTCTGCTGCAGTGAAGACTGTAGCTCTGTGTGAGCTTCCAAGCCCGGGTTGTGTCCAGTTGCCTAGAAATGCGCTTGGGGAGGCTTCTCAGGGAAAGCACTCCAGGCTTGCTGGTAGGCTTGAGAATACTGAGTGGATTGCAGCCGCCAGGTTGGGCCATGGAAGTGCCACAGACACACACACCCTCCAGGGCAGCTTTGCATAGTACCGGGGGGGCTGTGGAGCAAGGGGAGCTACTTTGCACCATGGCAAGATCGGGGAAAGCTGCATTGCTGAAAAAGAACAGGTTTGCACCGTGGGCCATAAGAAGCCGTGGTGCTTTCTGCAGCCAGCCTGATTCAGCGTCGTGCAGGACCGCGAAGCTTGCACATTGTGATGGAACTTGGGCTGGTCTGAATAAAAGGCACTGGTTTACGTGTCTTTGGTGGCAAGCGAGCCCCAGGGGGTGAATGGCTGAGCATGAGGACCTGCCAGTGCTTGGAGGACACAGAGCCTCTTCTTGCACCAGGGCTGCGCCAAATGACCCCGCACCACACAGGCAGAGCCGCACAGATGGGTTAGATCATCCCAAATGTCTTATTCTTCTGTTGTGAGAGGTGGTTGGGTTTAAAACTTCTTGGATCTTATTCCCTCCCTTCCCCAGCCCTTGATTTCTATAGTTAAGTATTTCTGTAGTGAGGGGTTCTGGGGTTTAAGCCTGCCTGGGCACCATGCCTCATATCCTGGGACATGTGAGGACAGTAGTAGTTCATTTGAGGGAAATGCATTTTGCACATGCTCAGAGGCACAGATACCAGGCTGAGTCCAATGGAGGACTCACTCTTCTCCTCCTGCCCCCCTGAACTGTGGCCCTGCCTGCTCCTGAAGCAAACAAATCTATCCTGTTTTGTTTTGTTTTGTTTGCCCGCTGCAGTCACTTGTCACTGCTGCCATTACAGAGGAGAGGAAGAAAAGGGGTGAGAGAAAGCAGGTGATGGACCTCGGCAGCTGCAAAATGGATAAGAGCCCCAGAGCTCCATTTCAGCTTCCTCTTCTCCACCCTTGGGGAGGCAATCACATTTCCCCTTATATCTCCACAAGGAAAAGGCTAGAGTGTGTGTGATTTTTGGTTTCTAAACAGAAAGATTGAAATTTTAAACAGAAAGATTGAAATTCAGAGAGGGGGCATGGAATATTTCCAGTGCCCCCTGTAGCTAAGCACTGTGCTAGAGCTATCTGGGCAAAGTGTGAGCCTGTAATGCTCTCTTTGGCTCTGCTGTTACCAGCCTCCTTATTAGTGCTTGGGGGCGGGGGGAGGTAAAAGGGACAAGGAGGATGAGGAGTGGACAGAGTTGCAGAAGAAAAGTGGGAGGACAGTCATGAATGATGGATGTCTCTCGGGTGCTTGAGGAACCCCCCCCCCCCAAAAAAAAAACTGGTTACAAGATTTTTACTTTGCTTCCTGGCCAAGCTTCCTGCCCCCAAGGCAGCTTGGGGAGGAGGGAGCTTTGCTTAGAATCAAGTACAGTCTCAGTAAGTGGTCCAAGCAGCAACTCCTCCACATCTGCAGGGGCTGTGGTTCCAGCTGTGCCTGGTCAGTGTTTTGGACCTAGCTAATCTGGCCTCACTGACAGTGGCGTCAAGGCTGGTTTATTGCCACATGCTCCTAATGGGGCTGCTCTTGAAAACAACTTGGGAAACTGCAATTAGATCCAATTGTCAGGAGCACCCCTTAGGGCTCACGTTGCCTCGGTTCTGTAAGCTTTGTGTTGGCTGATGATGACCCTTCATGGGACTGCCTCTCACTCCATCTGGCATGGACTACTTCTCGGTCTGAACCTCTCCTCTTGCTCTGGGGTGTAGGGTGCTGTGGACGACCCCCCCTGGATGTTTCAGAAAGGCCTCTTTGGTGATGACTTTCAAGAGGAGGACCGTGACTCAAGGGTAGAGCATCTGCTTGGCATACAGAAGACCCCAGATTCAATCACCGGCATCTCCAAAGGATCCAGTCATCAAGGATGGGAAAGACCCTGGAGAGCTGCTGGCAGTCTGAGTTCTGACCTTGCTGGACCAGTGGTCTGGTTCAGTAGAAGGCAGCTTCATGCGTTCAGAGGCTGTAGAACAGAATTGTTAGGAGGCCCTTTGGAGAGCTATAGATGGGTAGCAATGTGATCATTTTAACAGCAAATGGGGTTTGGTAGTTGTTTTGCTGGCTCGGTTTTTTGTGTTTAATTGTTTTAAATGTGTACGTTGGGCTTCCAGATTGCTGGGAGAAAGTCACATTTATGAATATTTAAAATAAATACATGATTCGGTTTAGAATAACTTGTCTGATGGAAAAGCTTGTGTAAGCTGGTGCTCTTTGCTCTTTCTCAGAGAGTTCTAAGTGACTCCCCGTGGCAGCCCTCATAAGCAAGCTAACATTATCAGTGACTTCTTCCTGGGGGAGAAATTAACACCTTTTGGCTTCAGCTGGTTCTTTGGCAATGTCCTTTGTTATTCTTCCAGGGAAATTCCAATGATTTGTTAGTGGGATGAACACACAGCAGACCATTTCTGGCTGACTACACTGGTCATGAGAGTAGCTGATGTCTCTAGGATGCATTTTTTTCTTAGCCTTAGTGGCCTTGGATTATTTTGCACAGCAGACATAAACCAAAAATGCATTTTGTTAGAAATCAGGGGGTCCTTTGTTCAGTCAGTTCCTCAGCCCCCTATTTTGTATTTGTATCGAATTAGGAACCTGCTCTTCCTCGAAGATGCTCAGAGCATTACATACAGAGTGTGCCTTAGGGATGGGCACAAACCTTGTCATGAACCTAATTTCATGATGAACATAGCTGGTTCGTGATTCATGCCCATCCCTATCCACGACCATCCACATGGTTTTCATAGGTTTGTGGGGTTTATGGTAGGAAGCAGGGGGAGCGAGAGGAAGTGAGATGCAAGCCAATTCAGTGATCCCTTTAGATCCCTCCCCGCTTTGGAGTGTTCCCTTTAAATGGCTTTGGCAATCTCCCCCCCCCTTCCATTCTGCTGGCCTCAGGGAGCTAGTGCCAGCAGAAAGGAGGGAAAGAAGATCTCCCGAGAAGCCTTGGGGAGCTGCTCCCAGCAGAAAAGAGGATCTTCCCTCAAACTTCACGAGCCGAACCAGTTTGGTAAACGTGGATGTTTGTGGTTCAAGTGACCTCACGAACCAGGACGGACCTCCATTTCCCCAGTTCGTGCCCATCCCTAGTGTGCTGGATTGTATCCTTGTAGACTCATTGAGAATAGGTAAGGCCAAAAGATGCTGTGAGATTTGGAGCTGAGCAGAGAAATAAGTCTACCTTTTCCCCCCTCAAACCATACCCCAGCATCCTATCCACTACAATATCCTTTGCCCTGGAACACAGTGTACACACTCCACTGTGTTCTCACTTATTCCTTTGTGGGAGGCACTCCCCTGGCTGGAAGAAAAGCCATTTGGTTTGGGTAATACTTGTTCACATTCCTAGAAGAAATGTGGAATAAGACCCAGGTTCTTTATTCCGATAGTCCCCCAATAGCTGCTTCTAGTTCTGATCTGCTTTCTGGGCACCATAATTATCAGTACAAATACTAGTGTGACTAAACAGGAGCTCGGAGTCTACCAAAAACTGCTGCTAACAGAAGGATTTCTATCAACGTGCAACTTCCTTGCCTCCCAGAGGAGTCTGAAATGGTCTCCAGACTGCTTCTACTTGGTGCGGGGGACCCCAGGACCAGCACGAGTGGGGGAGTCTGCAGTGAGAGGGGTGGGAATTCAGTGGAAATCTCCCCTCCCTATGTGCATTAGTGGGATCCAACCCATAGTTTCTTCATATTGACAGAGCATAATTTGACAAGGCCGGAAGGGCCTGGGAGCAGAGTGCTGAAGGTCAGTGATGCTTCAACTGGGTTCTGATAGAAAG
The DNA here is from genome assembly GCF_001447785.1 of Gekko japonicus. Classification (NCBI taxonomy): domain Eukaryota; kingdom Metazoa; phylum Chordata; class Lepidosauria; order Squamata; family Gekkonidae; genus Gekko; species Gekko japonicus. Next base: position 537,235 of record NW_015175993.1, read on the forward strand.
AAAGGGGATCACAGGAAGAAGAGAGAAGATGGAAAGAAGATCACAGGAAAAGGGGAGACTGGAGAGAGAGAGAGAGAGAGAGAGAGAGAGAGAGAACGTTTGTTGTTGGAAGTGCCTTAAGGAAGCTCTGAAGGCAAATGAGCCAAGGGCTGAAACTCACTGACCAATTAATAATAATGAACCAGATCTTTGAGGACAAGGCTAACCTGCTAATTTGTTGCCAAAGTATTAACGGCTTACAACATCCTTCTTAGTCCAAGACTCAGGGGGAAAGACAATAACGCTAGGAAGAGTTGAAAGTAGTGGGGAAAGAGGAAGACCCAACATGAGGTGGATTGACTTAAGCAGAGGAAGCCACAGCCCTCAGTTTGCAAGACCTGAGCAAGGGCGTTAGCAATAGGATGTTTTAGAGGGCATTCATTGTTAGAGGCACCATAAGTTGAGAGTGACTTGACAGCACATGACACACCACATCCATGTCCAACTTGTTTAAAAGCAAACCTTTGAAGTTCCTATTTTATTTACTTCCCTTCTCTTCTATGTACTCCATGTACCAGTGCCCTCTTGTGAGCTTTCTGTTCTGTTTCCAAACTATATCCACGGGATAGTTTTACGCAGTTGACTGCTGCAATTAGTCTGGATCATGTTGACAAATTTGGATTTCCGAGAGTTCAAAAAACACACTGGGCAACAAATATCCCTTTTTTACTCTGGAGGAATATATGTCGGGATTCCCACTTTTGCTGGAACAAGGGAACACTCACCTTAGTGTGCATTTTGTGATAAGATAAATCTAATCGAGTTGATCGCCATCATTGAGAAAAGTGTTGAATTTCAGTTTGTGCTGAAATTCCAGCGATTGCTTTCTAGTTTGGATTTTTCTGTCCGATTATGATGCGTGTGTTTCTTCCAAATCTCATAAAGGCAGTCGCCATATACTTTCTGCTGTTTTTCTAACGCAGAACCCTCCAGCCCATTAACCCTCTGTATGCTAGATTTCCAGCAAATAACTGATGACTAATTGGCCCACTAACCTTTTAGGAGGAAAAAGAAAAGAAAAGAAAGGATGGTGACAACCCAGACTGGTATTATGAGTATGTTTCCTTGTAAAATCAGTTTGATGGCCGAGTTGCTTGTCCCCGAGGAGGCAAAATTAGCCTTGTGGGACCTCGTCTGCATAGAAACTGGACACAATTAGAGTCATATTCACTGTTGTTAATGCGGTTTGGGGTAATTGGGCAGGTTGGTTTTGACAGGTTGATGATGCTAAAATACTATTATAGGAGACCTTTCCATACATAACTGTTAAACTTGGAAAACTGTTTAATAAAATGTTGTGATTGGGCTCGCAGGGATTTAAGCTGTAATATTGTCCAGCTAAAAAGTTAACTGTTTAGTTTTGATTCTTGAATATGATCATGGTGTCTCTAACTGTATTCAGATTGGCCCTTTCTTATTCTTTCTTTCTTTGTTCTTTTTTGAGCAAAACCCCTCACATATGTGGGAGCTAATTTCGGGGTCCCCAGATGACATCAATAAGCCCCAAATCCTTGCAGAAAACATCCTGCTTGTGGATAGGGTTGTTTACCTGCTCCCCCACGGAGAGCAGCAGTTGCCCCACTGAACAGATGAGTGGCAAATTGTCATTACCCTCTTATGAGAAAACACTACCGGAGAAATCCACGCACACACACACACAGTTCAAAGCTGAAGCTGGCAACCTTGAACAGCAACCGGTTTCTCATGCACAATTTAATGGTGGGTGAGAGTCCAGATATGCTATGTGCAGTCGATGTACATGTGGCGCATGCAGGCAGAGCGGTCTAAGGCGATGTGTTCAGGTCACAGTCTCCCTGGAGGCATGGGTTTGAATCCCTCTTCTGATAAATAGCTGGTTTTCGGGAGGGGTTATGGCTCAGTGGTAGATAGGGTTGCCAACCCCCCCGTTTTTTGGGGGGGTTCTACCCGCCACCGGCCAGAAGGCCGGCGGGGGAAGCCCCACTCCCAACACCCACAGCCACCCATCTCTCTCCCTTTAAGGGTGTGCAACCCGTGTTTCATCCCAAGCGCGAATTCCACAAGCTTGCAGGGAAAAGCCAGCTTCGTTCTTAAAAGGGAAACGCAGCTTCTCTTAAAGGGGAAACGCCGGCTGCCGGCTACTTTAAGTGCAGGGAACTGCTGTTTCTGGAGATCCGGCGCACGGGGGGGGGGGCGGCAGACGTCCCCAACGTGACGTCATCACGTTGGGGATGCCCCACCCCTTCCAGGAGCGTCCCCAAAGTCCCCCGCTGGGGGTGGAAGATGGACTTGGCAACCCTAGTGGTAGAGCATTTGCTCAACATTCAGAAGGTCCCAAGTTTAATCCCCAGTTTAAAGGATCTGTCAGCAGGCGATGTGGAAGAGCTCACAGCCTGAGACCCTGGAGAGCGGCTGCCAGTCCGAGTAGACAATACTGGCCTTGATGGACCAAGGGGTCTGGTTCAGTATAAGGAAGAAGTGTGTCTTCGTGTGAAACCCGGACAGGCCACTGTAGGACGGTATATTAACACAGCTTGCTTGAGGCAGGCATGCAATCCTGTCTTTGCCTACCTCAAATAAAACCATGGGATGGACGTGTTACTGTAACCCTTCGCAAGTCTTTCTCGTCTACTAGGGCATAATCATCTGCAAGCACGGAAGTAGACAGGCTTCCTAGCTGGGCAGGGCTGCCATGTTTCCCAAATAGCACACCCCACGAATTAAAGATAGCCAACAGAAAACTTCTGTAACTCAGTTGTGAAACCCAGGTGCCTGGGTATCTATGAATAGCTAGTCCAAAATGTATATGTTGAATTGGAACTTCATTTTATTTTAGAAGCTTTTACCTACTTATAATGAACATATGCCTTGATATATATATTTTTTACCATTATTTTTTTTAGAATTGTGCTGAGAGTTCAAGATGTGATCTGATGGTATAGTTAAAGGGAGGAGTTTGTCCAGGGTGACATCATCTTCATAAGAATAAAGTGAATTTCAGAAATACACCCTGATCCAGGGGGGATCTTGGATGGGCACCGCAAGGCAGGCCAAGCGGGTGGAGGTTCCATTTCTGGGAAGCAACAGCTGCCACAGATTTTTTTTTAAAAAGTGCTCATATTCTTAAAAATATGCTCTTATTCTTTAAAAGAGAGGTATGTGACGATGTCACATGTTTAGAATACAGTTTTTCTTCTTCTAATTCCTGGATGTGAGAGAGTGCACCCACTGGCTCCGTCCTCCTGGCTACAGGCTTATCCAGAATCAGCATTTCCCATTTTGGTACCTTTGCAGTGACTGCTTGGTTATTTTGAAGTAGCCTCCCAATTCTCAGAGCACCAAAAGTGTGCTTTGCAGTCAAGGATTCCCCCCCCCCCCCCGGGGTCACAAGACAGGACTGAATTCTGTTTAACTGCTGTAGAATTACAGGTTTGAAATTGAACAGGCTGTTCCATTCCAAAAAGAGTTCTCCTTAATTTCCTCCCCATGAGATGTTAGTGGGAAAAGATGTTCTGTTTCCAAACAAAACACTGTCGCCTCCTTACCCTTGGGACATTCTGTTTCTTTCTTCGAGCATCGTAAGACAATTGCTCTGCAATGCTGCTGTCAGTTTCTCAGGAGATAGCTTGCAAATCCTTCTCTGATGTAATTCTGAGCACTCTACATTTTGTTGGTGGTGCAAATTTGCATTAACTGAGTTTGAAGTGAGCTCTGTGTGTTAACTTTGTGTTAACTTTGTGTGTGTTTGAAAATAGTGATGATAATTTAAAACAAATACACTGACATTCATACTGTAATCTCCTGGTGTTATTTGAACTCGGGGCCGCACTAAGATATGACATGGAGTTTCGTGTCTCTGTTCCCCAACTTTTGTGTGGATGAGCAAAGAGCATTTTTTGGAAGGCTGCATTCCCAAGAGGGGCTTCCTTTCCCTCACCTGCCATTGGCCCATGAAAAAATCCCCATCACTCTCCCCTGCCCCAGTTGAAACGAAGAGATAGGGCAGGGGGGGTTGCAGCACTTTCGCACACCTACCGAATAATGCACTTTCAGTGCATTTTTGTAACTGGATTTTACTGTGTGGAATGGCAAAACCCTCTTGCAAATGTTCACTAAAGTGCACTGAGAGTAGATTGAAAGTGCACTTATTCAGTGTGCGTGGAAGTGTCCTTGCCGTGGTATGTAGCTTGAACCTCAAGCAGCTATCTTGTGGCGCAAGAGAGAATAGCTTACTGGCTCATTCAAATGTAAATTTCAGTTCCTAACCTCCTTTCTCTCCCCACCCCACCCCAATTGTCTTTCAGAGCAAGAAGAAAATTTTGAATTCATCATTGTGTCCCTTACGGGTCAGACTTGGCACTTTGAAGCAACGACGTATGAAGAAAGAGACGCCTGGGTGCAAGCGATAGAGAGCCAGATTCTGGCCAGTCTGCAGTCCTGTGAGAGCAGCAAGAATAAGGTTAGAGGATGTCCTCGGCCATTCGCAAGTCTTTAAGGGTTGAAAGGAGAGATCCCTGGCATGAACCCAACCCCTGTGACCTGCCATTCCACTAAGCAAAGTTTGAATCCTTCCTCCAGTTTAAGCCTTTCTCCAATAGAAGGGCCACTTAAGTCTCCTTGGAGGACAGTTGAATCCACCCCATTGCCAGCATCTAGAATAATTGTTTTACTTATTTTATCTTGGTGTATGTTTCTCATGAATACACTTAGATTTTTAAAGGTCGTTTCCTTCTTATTCCATGTTATGTATGTTTTTCACATTTGAATGCCGATTTTATGAATTAATTGTGATGGCTGCTTTAAAATTTATCCAGAACATGCAGGGCTTTTTTTTTTCCCTGGGGGGAACGCGCCGGAACAGAGTTCCAGAACCTCTTCAACAAAATTCTTTTTAAAATGTTTAAAGGTTCATGAGTTTTCAGGATACAGATTGAAAACTTCATTTCCCTCTTGAGAATTCCGGAACCTCTTTTTCTTAAAAAAACCCCCAGAAACGACACCTAAGAACATTTTTTCCGCTACTTGGTCTGCAAAAAAAGGGCATCTAAAGGCTTTTTTTAAATAATGAAAAATGAATTAAACTGCTCCGTTACTTCCTGGAAGCCTTGTACTTCCTTAAGGACTATACAGTGTCTGCTGAAGTTATTTACGAAATCCGGCGCTGGCTTCTTTGCTGTCAATAGATGGCTAACTTTTTTTTTACTTATCAAATAATACCTGGGAATTCTGTAAGTTTTGTTAGAATGCTTTTTCTCCGAACTGTGCAGGTCATGTTTCGCAGTCTAGTTTAAGATAGCTGTGCCTAGCAGTGCCATCCTAAGCAGTGGACTTGGAAGGGATGTGCTCAGGATGGCGCAGTGCCTTGTCGATATAGTTTTGGGACAAAGAGCAGCTGACTTATTCCACTGCTGTAAGTAGGACTCTGAGTGCAACCCTGTGGACACTTACCCCAGTGAACATAATGGGGTTTACTTTTGCGTAAACATGCCTACACAATTGTGCTGCTAATCACAGCGAATTCAGACTGGGGCTCATGGATTGGGTTCAGTGGCTCCTTTCCATTGTGAAGAGTTTTCCTCTAATGAAAGGGCATCATTGTGCCCAAAATCTGTGCCTTTCAATGCGTTTTCACGCTCTGTCTTCTCCTGACACCAGGGAAGTCGTCTAATGTTTTTATTACCCCTTGGCTAGGAGAAAGGAAGCATTCTTTCAAAATGCATAAGTATGTGCTTAAATAAAACAAATTACATCAGTGACTCAGCAAGTGTTCTTCAGCCCTTAACTTAAGAGTAAAGTAAAATGAGCAGGCAACCAATTTAGGATTTCTAAAGGCGAAAGGAGACCGCATCGTGGTTTGTCTAGAAACCAGCTCACACGAAGGCACTTCCTCGGCTCCCATGGACCTCTCTGGCAAGAAGTTCATAATCAGAGAGTTGGATTTGCTCAGGACTCAGCTGGGAGTGAGGCTGAAAGTTGTCCTCTATAGAGATTATTTCTCTGGATCACGGTAGAGGTCACCAGCCAGCCAGTTTGGAGAGCGATTTGTAACACAAGCTGGTCAGCTCAGCTCTCGGGCTTTAATGATAAAATGGGCTGTTTGCCGTTGCTTGATATTCCCCCTCATAACCACAGATAACCATAAAAATAATATTCCCCCCCTAATAACCACAAATAACCATAAAAATAAACGTGGGACGGTCTTCCAAAAATACTTTCAGTCTGTAGATTTAAAAATGAGAATATTTGGCAGTCAGGTTGGGTGCTCATGGCACGCCTTCACCTCTGACAGTTCTAGTTAGATGCCATATAGACTGCCAGAAGCTCAAGAAAAGCTTCAGCCCTCAGAAAATTTGGATGAAAATTGTGAGCGGCGCTTGTCAAGACGCTGACTTGCCACAATTAAAGAAGCCGAAGCATCAACTCTCAAACCAAAGGCATCCTATTCCACAGCCGGGCTAGTTCAGCCCTCCTCTGAAACCTTTCTTTGCTTCCGCGTAGCTGATGGTAGTGCTGTCTGAGCCATTTCTTCAGGTTCTTAATGCCTTGCATGTGTGTTTCTTTAAATATACGCAGTCCCGACTGACAAGTCAGAATGAAGCCATGGCCCTTCAGTCAATAAGGAGCATTAGAGGCAACTCTCGCTGTGTGGACTGCGAAGCACAAAGTAAGTACAACTGTTTTTTCTACACAAGAAACGTTACCCTCAGCTTCACAGAACTTAGGCACTGTCTCTCAGTTGCCACATGATGTTCCAGTACACTAATGGTATCATGTTCCATGTTCCTTTGGCTAGTCCATGTTCATAAGGGAATCCGACTTGTGTGGTGCATAAATCCTAATTAATATATACTGCTGGATTAGGTTAGAAATGCCATTTTTTGTCTGGAATAATTTGGAGCAGGGAGAATGTTTTAAATTTCATATTCCTTTTTCAGTTTAGCACATTAGTGCTTTACTCCAGGAAGAGGAAACATAAGTGGTCTAAAAAAAAGTTAGTAGGCTTGTAAAGTTACCTCTTTCTTCCACTTTAATTTCATAAAGAAAACTACTTACGGTTTTTGCTTCCTTGTAGTGGGATGTTTTTTTAAAATATATTGTTTTAGCACAGTTTACACCCAACATACTGGTCAGATCTAGGCTTTATAGCTGAAACTCAGCCATTAAGATGGTCTCAGATTCCTGATACATTAACTGCTGAAGCCTGAATACGCACGTTAGGAGTAAAAAGGAGTTAATTTTTTAAATCTTGTACTTTTATATCTTGTTTGACATTGAATATGTTGGGGCCAGTTCAGCCGCCTGGGCTGTTCCTTCATAACTGAGCAGGGGCCATGGACATGCTACTAGTTTATATGGCTGCATTTGTATTAGTCATAAGTAATTAGTATCTATTACTAATAGTATCTAATGACTATTACTAAAAAGAGCCAGTTTGGTGTAGTGGTTAAGTGTGTGGACTGTAATCTGGGAGAACCGGGTTTGATTCCCCACTCCTCCACTTGCACCTAGCTGGATGACCTTGGGCAAGCCGTAGTTCTGATAAGAGCTGTTCTTGAAAAACAGCAGTTTCTGTCAGAGCTCTCTCAGCCCCACCTACCCCACAGGGTGTCTGTTGTGGGGAGGGGAAGGGAAAGGAGTTTGTAAGCCGCTCTGAGACACCTTCAGGTAGTGAAGGGCGGGGTATAAATCCAATCTCTTCTCTTCTTAACCCATGGAGCATCCTAGCAGCTGCTATAATTTTGATCCATAACACCCCAGGAAGCTGTCTCTGATGAGTTTTGGTGGAAGAATACGTTGGCCACATTCAAGAGGCTCTGTTAGTCTGTGATGGGTGCAAACACCGCTTGTTGGCGTATGCACGCTCTTTCCCGTCTCCCCTGCCCGCTTCTGCATGTAACAAGGAAATGGGAACCAAAAACTGTGATGCAGAGAGCAAACAAAGACTATGGAATAAAGGATATGAAGACTAAAACTGTGTTGTTATTATTATCATCCGTTGTATTATTTCAATGTTATCAAAGTCATATATATTTCAAGATTTTCAAGATACATGTAATTGCATTCATAATTTCACATATAAGAATAATCAACACAAGACCTGTAATATCTTTATCGAATTAATTCTAATAGAGTCCATAAGCTGGTTACTCCAAAAAGTCCAAGAGAAATCTTATCTGCAAAGTCCAGTCCAGAAAATCCTGCCTGTAATATCTGTGCAAAGGACCCAATTTGGACTGATCTGGGATGTCCTTGTGGAGAGCCCGATGTCTGTGTGATGTCCGTTTGTTTCTTCCTCACAGTTTGATCTCCGTATTACCACAGTGGCACAGCTTCTGCCTTTTTCCATGTCTGCCCCCGGAGAACTTCTATGAGATCAATGAAAGTCTTCTTTTTTAATAGGCAGAAACAACTAACCTTCCCCAGAAAGGAAGGAGGTACTGCTTCACTGACTAGGCCTTGAAGGACAGGAAGTGGTCCAGTGGGTTCGACGGGATGAGGACAGGCCCAGTCAAGTGGACCTGATCCAGCTGGTGACGTCAAGGCAGCAGCAAGGACCGGCTGCAGAGACCCTTTCAGTACAAAACTGGAAGTGTTTGCCTCAGCGTTTCTGCAGAGCCAGCTGAGGGCTTATACAGTTCCATCCTTCTTTATTCAGTTCCCTGTCTCTTGGGGAAAGACTGCCAGTGGATTGAAAGGCTTGCACATGGTGGCAAAGGGAAGTGTTTCTTGGAGCTAGATTGGCCCTCGCTGTCCCCAGACTCAGGCCTCCCCATGCTGCCATTCCCTCCAGGGGAACTGATCTCTGTAGCATGAAGATCAGTTGTAATTCCAAGAGACCTTCAGGAGGTTAGCAACCCTAGCTCCAGTTGACATATAGGTCATGTTTTGTCCAAAAGGAAGAACAACTTTAATGCGGTGAATAAGTGTTTAGGGCATATAGGACTAGTGGGTTTGTGGCAAAGCCTTTTTCCAGCTTTTAGATGTTGTACTTTTCATTTAGGTATACACGTGTCCCACTGCCATCTTTATTAGCATCACCTAGAACCTGCTGCACAATGTTGAGGTGGCAGAAATTGGGCTGTTCTGCCCCTCTTTGGTTCTTTTTATCCTGGAGTGACCAAGTAGACATCCTCCCTCTTGGACACCAGATTGCTTGCTAGTGGGTAATAGAGAGGTAAAAGAAGATAGTATAAAGAGTGCCAAATTCCCCGTTTAAGGAGAAAGTTTTATTACAAACCTCAGCAGCTGTCAGATGGAATGCTTTCAAGGCAGTCACAAGGGGCCAGTTAATGAGCCTTAGAGAGAGAATGAGAGGCAAGAAATGGTGAAAGAAAAAGCAGATTTGGAAGACACATGTAAGAGAACTGGGATAGCCAGGATATGCCGGTGACTCACAGACAACAATTAGAAGCTTTTGTAATGGAAGGGGGGGGGGGGGAAAACAAGCCATGAGACACCATCAGCCAGTCTTTGAATATGACGAAAAGGATTCTACGTTATTGAGTAGATCTGTGAAAATTCTGCCACTGTATGTCCACTATTGCACATTAAAAAGGGGGCCCTAAAAATTCAGTGCAGAGCCACAGCAGGTGCCTTTTACTTCCTTCTGCAGAACCTTGTGCCACTCAGGTCCCTGGAGAACTCAAGAGATTACCGGAGTGGATATGTAGGTTCATATGGGAGAAGACAGTCCTTTCTACCCTCATAAGGGCCACGCCAAGGCAGCTAACAAATCAAAAACATACATAAAATCTTTAAAAACCATTGAAACCAACAAAAATGCATCATTAAAACAATTAAAACCAGCACTAAGATACACATACAAAAACGTAAAAACAACAATTATAACATCAGGCATAAAGAATGGATCACTCAACAAAGCAAAAAAGCATTCACTCACTGGCAGAAGAAGAGGATGGTTGAGTTCCAGAGTTTTTTGTGCCTTGACTGAGAAGGCCCTCTCCTAGATTGCCACCCACCTAATCTCAGAAGGCCCAAAGCAGGGCCTCCAAAGATTACTGTATGCTCATAAGGGAGCAGGCAGTTCTTCAGGTACGTTGGTCCCAAACCGTATAGGCTTTAGAGGTTAACACTAGCACCCTGAATTGTACCCAGGAACAGATTGGGAGCCAGTGTAGATAGGCCAAGACTGGAATAATATGGTCCCTGCAACCCACTCCAGTCAGCATCCTGGCTGCAGCACTCTGCGCCAATTGAAGCTTCTGAATACTCTTCAAGGGTGGCCCCACATAGGGCACATTGCAGTAATCTAATCTAGATATAACCAGGGAATGCACCACAGTAGCCAGATAATTTCTGCCCAGGAAGGGCCACAACTGGCTAACCAGTCGAAGCTGGTGAAAGGCACTCCTGGCCACAGTTGCCAACCGCTTATCCAGCAGTAGGCCTGGCTCCAAGAGCACCCTCAGACTATGGACCAGTTTCTTCTAGGGGAGTGCAGCCGCATCCAGAACAGATGACACCTTAAATTCCTGGTCAGACCTTCTGCTCACCGGTAGGACTTCTGTCTTGTCAGGCAAACTTTCAGTTTATTAGCCCACATCCACTTCAAATCTGCCTCCGGGTACTAGCTGAGGGTTTCTGCCAGCCTCCTTTGGATCAGCCAGAAGCACAAAATAAGAGTTGAGTTTCATCCACATATTAGCCCAAATCTCTAGAGGACCTCACCCTACCGATGTCTTGTTTCATGTAGATGATATATCGGGATAAAGATGAAAGCCTTGCAGGACCACACAGGCCAAGGGGCTGAGCAGCAGTCCCCCATTCTGAAACCCACCTCTCAGGATCCACTGGAGCTGGGCCTGAGTCCTGAGCTGTCTCGCTCTCCAGGGTTGCTTTTTGTTGGCAAGTGCCCCAGGATAGAGCCTCAGAACAGAGCAAGAGGAGAGGGTTTCCTTTCACCCAATCCCCCCCCCCACTGCTCTGCCAAGTACCTGTTCCACCCCTACCAGGGAATGAATCTGACCCTTCCTCCCTGGCTGCTCCTGGGAACACCTTTTAAATGCTTCCCCAAGGGAGGGACAACCCTGGGCTCAGCCAATCCTCTCTCCCCAACCCAGTCCAGGGGAGTGACAGCCCCCTGGGCCAGTGGATACTTGCCTTGGATTACTGAGCTCCCTGGCCCTTCCCCCTGAACTTCTTTAAAGAGCCGGCTCCCCTGCCCGACCTCCTCTAAGAGGGTCAGTGCTGCCTGCTGTCCCTGCCCCCCAGGCACAGCTCTGCTGGGTCTCAGTGCCAGGGTCCCCTTTGGTAGAAACTGGGCTGGGTTGGCTTCTGCTGCTGAGCATGCCACTGAGAGCCGGCTGGGCTCCTTTCAAGCCAGCTGACTCCCAAGTAGACTCAGTCAAGACTATACCCTGTTGCACCCTGGCAGAACTCCCCCAGCTCCAAGGCTTGCTGGTACAGTGCACCTTTGGTGGGGCTTGCAGTCCCCTGGGATAAGTGAGCGAGGAGTGGCGCCGACCCCGGACACAACCCTCTGGGAAGGATCAGAACCACAGCAAAATGGTGCCTTCCAGAAAAGTGGTCCAGAAGGATACTGTATTCAATGGTAGCAAAAGTTGCTGAGAGGTCCAGGAGAATCAACAGAGTCACACTCCCTCTGTCTCCCAGCGCAGGTCGCCTGCCAGGGTGACCAAGGCCGTTTGGGTCCCATAACCATGCCTGAGAACAGGCTGGAGAATATCCAAGCAATCTGCTCCATCCAGGGGAGCTTGAAGTTGTCCAGCCACTTCTTGTTCAATCGCATTGCTCAGTAATGGAATATTTGAGACTGGTGGACAGTTACTGAGATCTTCCGGGTTCAGGGTAGGCTTCTGTCAGCAAGCTGCCATTCTGTTTTATTACTGAGATCTTCCGGGTTCAGGATAGGCTTCTTTAGGGGTGGACGCACCACAGCCTGTTTCGACCAGGTGGTAGGCCTCAAACGTCCAAGGATCCCGTCCATATCCTCAGACTGAATAAGCTGAAGAGTATCCCAAACAGCTGGACAAGTTGGCTCCCTGACTCTGCTCATGCAGAGCCCAAGTCAGAAGAGCATTGAGAGATTTTACCTGCAAAGTGCTGAGCAAAACACTTGTAAACTCAAGACAGAAGAAGAAGAAGAAATTGGATTTATTCCCCACCCTTCACTTGGAGTCTCAGAATGGCTTACAAACTCCTTTCCCTTCCCCTCCCCTCAACAGACACCCTGTGAGCTAGGTGGGACTGAGAGAGCTCTGAGAGAAACTGCTCTTTTTCAAGAACACCTTTGACAGAACTATGGCTTGCCCAAGGTCGTCCAGCAGCTGCAAGTGGGGAATCAAACCCAGTTCTCCCAGATTAGAGTCTGCGCACTTAACCACTATGCCAAACTGTATTTACTATCTGCGCTGTATGTGGGACTGTCCTTGAAGGTAACCAGGAGACTTCAGCTGGCACAAAATGCAGTGGCTCCTCTTTTGACTCTGTGGCATGGAGCAGGGCTCACATATAGCATCAATTTCATAACAGTGGCACAGACTGCTCGTTCCTTGCCGGGCTGCATTCCCATTGCTGGCTTTAACCTTTAAATCCCTTGACAAACTGGGCCCCACATGTTTAAAAGGAGCATTGTCATAAATCCGCCCTGGGTCTCTGTGTGCTTTCAGGCGTGTCGATCGTTAGTGGGCATGTCAAGCGTGTTCCTCTTCATTATGCCACCACCCCATGTTAAAAATCCAGCCTCCCTCCTACATTACCAATGCCTTGGGGAACGCTAGAAAAAGCTGCCTCTGAGTAAGTACAAAGGGCTGAGTTTCCCAATTACTTCAGTCCATCCCCTGTGCGTGTCCATGAGCATGAGTGAGTAAGGCACACGAGGAGGAAAAGACTTCAGCGCTACAGATTTAAGATCGAGCACAGACAGAGAAAATGCTGTCCACCCTGCTGGTTACAGATCTAAGGGAAAGAATAGTAAAAACATAACACTAAGCTAAACTTAATAATACAGAAGAGTTACCTCCGCCATCCCTCCCAGATGGCTGTGCAACAAATGTACATCCTGACCCCCAGCTGCTCCATGCAGGGGAATCCAACCTCCAGCATTTGTACAAAGACTAATGGATGTTCCAACCTTTTAACCTTTCCTGCCTTTGCTGGCGGGAAGCCTCTCTCAATCCAGTTTTAGGGGACTTTGCCCACATGAGGAGGTAAACCTCAGTTTCCCAATCAACCTAGGGTACGTGTCCCACACATCTCAGTACAACAGCTGTTCATCTTGCCCTCCCTGGCAGGTTGGCAAATGGTTATCTCTCTGCAGAAATATATGTCTGCTCATTGACCTTTTGCTGCATTTTTTCAGGATCCCAGGAACTCCCTAATGCACTTCAAAATACCTTACAACTCCAAATCACAACAGGCATTGTCCTGTGTAGACCTACTCATGGCATCACTTGGCCCAACGCTTCCTTTGGAATTTCCCTTCTTTTCGGGAAAATGAATCCCAGATCTTACTCCTAGTCTGATATGCTAACCACTTCATCACACTGTATGTGTCAGTTTATACAAGGATGAGCAGCTGGTCGGGAAGGGAAAATATGCTGGGCAATTATTTTTATACTGTTCAGTACTGCAAAATAAAAATGAAAAATATGTTTTTTTTTTTAAAGTCCGTATTCCTTTTGTTCTCTCTTCCTACAGATCCTGACTGGGCGAGTTTAAATCTGGGAGCTCTCATGTGCATCGAGTGCTCAGGAATACACCGGAACCTTGGCACCCACCTGTCGCGCGTCCGATCCCTCGACTTGGACGACTGGCCTGTTGAGCTGATCAAAGTGATGTCCTCCATTGGGAACGAGTTGGCCAATAGTGTGTGGGAAGAAATGACCCAGGGGCGTGTGAAGCCCTCCCCAGATTCCACAAGGTAGGCTGTTAACAGTGTACAAGGCAAGTTTCAAAAACATTTATTTTATTTATTTATACATTCGATTTATAGACCGCTCTGACCCCGAAGGGTCTCTGAGCGGTTTACATGCGGGTTCCAAATACACTATTCCCTAACTAAGGCCACATAGATACAGGGGTTGGGGCTGCCTACCGGCACCCAGGTGGCAGGGCTAGTTGTATTTCTGGCTCCGGTTCCTTCCTCCAGCGGCTGAACATCTGGTTCAGCCTGCAATAACAGGCGTGTGAACTTGAAGCACTGTTGTTCTCACTGTCCACAGTGTTAAGAGACAGAAAGCGTTGTGTGATGCTTGGAGGAGCCCTTCTTCTCTTGGTTTCTACCATGCTCTATTTCCTCCAGAAAGCTCAGTGTGGCGAGAGAAGTTTGGAGTGGCCGGGGGACCTCCCAAGGTGCTTCATAAGCTAGGATTGCCAACCTCCAGGCAGGGCCTGGAGATCTCCCACTTTTACAACTCCTCTCCAGCTGACAGAGATCAGTTCCCCTGGAGAAACTAGCTGCTTTGAAGGGTGGACTCTATGGCATCGTACCTGGCTGAGGCCCCTCCCCTCCCCAAACCCCACCCTCTCCCGGATCCACCCCCAAAGTCTCCAGGTATTTTCCACCACAGACCTGGCAACCCTATTTATAGCTCTGTGGTAAATTTCCTCTTTGGTTTTCCTCCAAGATCAGCACTAACCTCAGAACCATAAGAGCATCCAACAACTAGGTCATATGAGGGTGATGCCCAAATTAAGTGGAAAAGAGTGCTAAAAACAAAGTAGTGTGGCTTTACAAAGCCCTTTGACCAAGCATTTATCTTTCTTCAGTCAAGGGAGAATGAAGACAATAAGAGCCTTTCCAAAACTGATGTCTTTTTTTTTTGGCCACCTAAGTAGCACTGATGTTTCGATGGATGTACGGAACAATCTGGAACATTACCACTCATAACTCTCTGCCTGCACTTATTCCCCCTTGAGAGCCCTTCAGTGGCTGGCTTGTCAGCATTTTTAGTACCTTATAGGTTAGAACTGAAGAAAATGGATATCATGTTCTTCTACTGTTCCC